>NW_026726778.1:0-38032 GCF_029784015.1 Lycium ferocissimum | reverse complement strand
ATTAGGCAAGAAAGTCAAGCTTAGTCCACGATATATCGGACCTTATAAAATTGTACGCAAGATGGGCCGAGTGGCTTATGAACTAGATTTACCTCCAGAGCTTGAATCTATCCATTCAGTTTTTCATGTGCCGATGCTCCGCAGATATGTTGGAGATCCAGCTAGAATCGTGCCAGTGAATGATGTTCAAGTTATAGAGAAGTTGGCTTATGAAGAGGTGCCCATTGCCATACTAGATAGGCAAGTACGGAAACTTAGAAATAAAGAAGTAGCCTCAGTTAAGTTCTTGTGGAGAAACAATAACCGAGAGGAAATAACTTGGGAAGTGGAAAAAAATATGAAGTCCAAGTATCCATATTTGTTTCCACCCCCGGAAGAGATTCAAGATGAGACGCCATTATCATCAGCTATGTAATGCTTTCTTTTAAATGTTTTTGGTCGTGTGTGGCCATATTTTCTTGCCATTGTGTTGTAGCCCTGTGAGGCAATGTTATTATGGGTTGTTGTGACAAGGTAGTAGTGCCATGTTACAGGGAAAACTCTGGCAAAATTTCTTTAGAATCCCCGAGAACTTAACGTTCGAGGACGAATGTTCTTAAGGGGGGAAGAGTGTTACACCTCGGAAAAATTTCATGTCGCTGTGCGGTGAATAGACTAACGTAAGTTAAGGTGTATATGATGTCCCTACCAGTAAGAACGGATGCTTAATGATTTTAATTAAGATTTCAAAGACATTTGAGGAAAGAGAAGAAAACTCATTGGAGAAAGTAAGGTAGAGAGTGTCTTACCCCGTGTACAAGTGTACTAGCAGGTATTCCTGATGATTCACAGGGTTAGAAGTTGAGCAAATCGAATCGGTGCAATCTGAATGGATTCAAAAAATTCTGTAGACACTTTTCGACAATGCTGACGGGCCGTCGACATATCGACGGATCATCACTGTGCACCGTCAACATGTTTCTGTAGGCTGAGATCTACAGGCGCAAGTCGACGGACCAAGTTGGCGGATCGTCGACACATCGACGGGACCGTCAACCCAACCGTCAACATGTTTCTGCAATCAGGAATTTTCAGGCGTAAGTCGATGAAGCAAGTCGACGGACCGTCTGTTATATCCCGTATTTTGAACAACGGGACAATTTGAGTGAATTATGAGAAGTTAGGGACAAGACTATCCCGAGAGACTTTTGTGTGTCTTAAAGACTTAAGTTGTGTATGATTTTCATGTCATGAAAATGTTAAGGAAGCATTTGGAGGCAACTCCCATTTTTAGTAAGTGTGCTAATTTTGGAAAGTTGAAAATTCTACAACAAAAGAAAAACAAAAGAAAAAAAAAATATGGAGCCATGTGGCCGGCCACCTTGGTGTGGGCCATGGCCACATGGTTGGCTAAAATGTGGAATTAAAATGATGACTTGGTCATCTTATTCTTCACTTCACACCAAGAAAATTCAAGAAGTTTTGAGAAGGAGAAAGGCCAAGCACTACACGGCCATGAGCATGGAAAATTGAAGTTCAAGAATTGATCATAAAAAAATAATTTCTTCATGCAAACTTGCTAATTCAAGGGTCCTTTACAACTTGGTGTGGTTGTTTTGGGAGGAAGAGCATTTGTTTCTTCAAGTTGACAACTTGTTCAAGGGAAGAAGATAGGAGAAAAAGGTAAGAATTAATTCATTTTTCTTATGTTATGAAGGTTGGTTTATGTTGGAGTATGTAGAAATGAGTAGAAATTATGGAAATATGGAAGTTTGCAAAGTGGGTGTGTGTGTAGGTATGTAGCCGTGTGTGTGTGTGATGTTGTATAAATATGATAAGTTGAATTTTATGTTGTATTCTAGTTGTGGTTATGGTGGAATTCATATTGTAAATGGAAGTTGAATGAATTTGATGGAAGTTGAAAATATGGAATGTGGCCGTGTGGTATGGGAAAGTTGAAATGAAAATGAATTAATTTTGTTTGATATGTTAATTGTGTTGTTATGGCCTTGTGAAGTAAATGGAAGGCTAATGGTTCTTGTTGTTATGGAAAATATATTGTAAGGTTGATGTAGGAAAATATGTAACCTTGTAGTAGTTTATGTAAATGTGAAATGGAAGTGGTAGGATGCAAATTATGATTGTTGTTAATGAGATTGGGAGACAAAAATGCGTTATGGAAAGTTATGTTGAAAGTTGGAAATTTCGGGTGAATTATGATTTTAGTGAAACTTTTGTATAATTTGTGAAATGATGTGAAATGCTTCCGAATTGCATTTGAGTGGTCTTGAATTAGTAAATGAATTTGGAAATATTGATATTAGTTGGAAAGTATGAAGTTGGGGTAGAAGTGGTTGTCTTGCGTAAAAAGGAAAACTATTTACGTCGTAATGTGATTGTAGTGCTTGTTGATGTTGTTGGAATGGTTATTGGTTTGGTTGTTGATATTCTGAGCCGAGTCATATTCTCGGGGCGAATTTATAGGGGAGATGCTGCCCAAATTTCTGTAGCCTAGTAATGAATTAAAGATTTGAATACTAAAAAGTCTTACTATTGACAATTGGTAAACATGACCATTTGTAGATTTTGGGCGAAACGGGACTTGAAGTTGGACGAGCGTAAAGGACGAATAAGGTATGTAAAGCTCTCCCATTTCTTCTCTTGGCATGTCTTAGACGTACTAGGCTCGAATCTGGACCTTGGGGACAACTCTACTCTTCGGAATCTACGCCTAGAAACGCCCCTTTTTCATTCAGTAGAATTGAATAGTTTATTGTGTGAATGGTTAGAAAAAAAAAATTGTTTTAACCTCTAAAACTTGTGCAAATGAAACCCTATTACCTTAAAATACTCATAAACGATGTTGTGAAGTTTGACATGCGTAATTTACATACGCCACCTCAACTTGACCCGAGGTGGGCCCCCAATTTTCGAGATTTTTCCATGTCGACTTAATTGACTTATTTTGAGCATTATGCAAGTACGACTTTTGACTAACTTCCGATTGTTAAAAAGTGATCATTTTGATTATTCCATTGAGTTCTATGATATATTTTGCCATGTACAAACGATCCCAAAGGCTTTATCTTTGACGTAATTCGTCGCAACTCCGAAAGGTATGATTTATGGCTATTGTCCGATTTATTTAAATGATCTATCGTCCGGATTGTCTTTCGAGTCTTGCGTACGTTGTATGTTTTACATTGCATATGGTTTCTCACTACTGCGCCGTGCGAGCCGTTACTATTTCTTCCACCGCGTCCGGGCCGGGGCATGTATTCGTGCAATTCCACCATTGTTCACCGCGTCCCTCACTCGAGGGGCGGGCACGCTACACATATATACATGATGATTTTACTTACCGCGCGTCCCTCACTCAGTAGGGCCGGGCATGTTATGTATGCATATGTTCATGATGATTTCTTTAATTATGATACTCACCCATTAATGATTTTGAAAAAAACGATTTACGTTCAAGGTAAGTTTTATGAGATCCGATGCTATCGTACTGCTTTTTCGTCCTCTTTATTTCCGTATGATTCGGTTATTGTGTTTATCGCACATACTCGCACATATTTCGTACCGACCCTCGTCTTCGGGGGCCGCGTTTCATGCCGCGTAGGTACGGATACACGTTTGAGTGAGCCGCCGGCTAGGGTCCCCGTTCGGCTATTCAAGAGCCTCCCTTGTCCCAGCCCGCATTTTGGTACGATCTTTTGTTACATTCGTGTATATTTGTTCGAGGGGCACGCGCGGGGCCCCGTCCGTCATATGATTTTGTTACTCCGTCGCAGGTCCGTGCACACATATGTGGGTTATGGCTCTTTCTGTACAGTATGTGATATATGTTTGAGCGGTTTGTCCACCGCGGCAGCCTTGCCGGCTCGCCTATATATGTGAATATGGATATGTTGGCCCTGTGCGGCCTTTGTTGGTATTTTAACGCGTGCAGGTTAATTTTGGTTAGTAAGAAAAACAGAGGAAACTCTGCCTAAATTTTTCTAAATGATTGAGTTTCTATTTTTGGCTTTTGGTACGTACGGGTGCCCAGTTCGGGCGCTAGTCACGGCCTACGGGGTTGGGTCGTGACACCGTCGATACGTTGACCCGCTCATCGATCCCCTTCTCGGGAACCTTCCAGTTTCAGCTATAAATAGACGAGTCATGATCTAACTTTTCAGATTTCATTCTCTCTCTAAGTCTTGAAGGTTCTAGAATATTTCTCTCATTATATTATCATATATCCAAGGGAAATCAAGGAGTGAACACCAAGAATTAGCAAAATTAAGTGTATGGATGCCCTCTAGGGTTTGTAGAGATCAAGAAGTCCTTTTGTATTGAAGTGGGGGTTTTCTCCTAGTGAAGTATTGTCACCCAAAGTACATCCCTACATCATCAAAGGTAAGTTTTATGTTCAATTCATGTTATTAAGAACATTGAGTGGTTGAAAGGCTTGGATTATTGAAGGAAGAGAAATATGGAGTGCAAATATGGAAATAGTGATATTCTTGAATGATGACTTGATTTGAATAATAGTTCTTGACATGTTATGAGTACAATCTTGTGGTGAATAATACAAATAATGTTAAAGAAGTATTATATGAGAATGAATATGATGTTGTACTATAGGTATGGTTATGGATGATTTTTGAAGGTGGATTTAAGAAGTAAACAATGTTTAACTTGAAAAATATATTGATTTTGTTATTATGGGTGTTCTTATTGATGTTTGAGGGTTGTCTGAGGGTTGTCTTATTTCATGGAAGAAGTTGTCGAAACATAGGAAATGTCTCCAAATTTTCATTAACTCCTAATTGCTTTAGCTTAAGCTTAAGTATGTTTACGGTTGTCTAATCCTAGTACAAATTCCCTTGAAGGTAGAATCGCGAGCTCGAAAGGCAAGCAAGTGGGCAATAGAGTTAAAAAGATATAAAGGTATGTAAGGCTAGTTCCCTTTCTTTCAAAGGTATGACTTCTATACTATGATTTCTTTTCTACATTTCTATGACCTTCTTACATCCCAAAAGATGAAAGCCAAAGATTATTAGAAGCTTCTTATGAGATCGAGATAAGATATGTTCCATGATAATGATGACGATAATGATGCTATAATGAGCTCGATATTCTTACTTTTATGACTTCATTGATGTTACTTCTTGTTGATTATCTCACCTCATGATATTAATTCATTCAAGGTGAGACATAGTGATGAGGATTATTCCATAACATAATCAGAGGTTACCGACCTTACATCACTCCGATAGAGTATAATTTTTACTTAATCACTTATGCATACTTCAGGATAAGTATATAAAGACGATTACACCGTGCCTAGCTTGCCGGGAAGCACTGCTAAGGCAGGCGGCTTACTACACAATGTCTATATAGTATGGGCAGACACCACTAGTGGGCAGCATGAGATGTTACCCCGGACGCGGGAGGCCCGAACGCGGGCTAATGATGATCACACCGTACCTATATATAGTTGGCGATTATATATATATATATATATATATATATATATATATATATATATATATATATATATATAAGTTAGCATGCATGACTCCGCCTTAAGAGGCAATCAATTACAGGTTATCCCTTTTATCTTATATTCTTGCATCTCTTATCATATTATTGTGTATGCCTTACATACTCAGTCTATTGTTTGTACTGACGTCCTTTTCTTTTGTGGACGCTGTGTTCATGTCCAAAGGTAGACAGGGAGGCGGTCCAGATCCTTAGGAGCTATACCAGCTTACATAGGAGCACCCCACTACCCCGGAGGTACAACCCACTGATGCATTCTTTTGTGTTCATATTTGGGTATGACGGGGTTACGTCCCGTCTTGTGTCTCGCACTCCGAGAGGCTCGTAGATATGTATGCGTGGGTAGTAGATGTCTCGTGAATACACCGGTGTATATTTTGTATATCATTTTTGGTAGCCTCGTGGGCATGTGTATATATATATATATATATATATATATATATATATATATATATATATATATATATATTTTGTAAATGTTGATGGCCATCTTATGATAATTTTTGTGTTGCGAATAATGTGTATTTAGGTTGAGTTAGATGGTAAGTATGATAGGTGGTGCTCGATAAGGTAGCTCCGAGTACCCGTCGTGGTCCACTAGTTGGGTCGTGATAGTTACATTGCTTTATTGGTCATATTAATTTACGTGTTCTTAACCACGAACACAAATTCAACTCGAAAGTTTTACGGGTAAATAGTTTGGCGCCCACTGTGGGGCCATGACAGTTGTAGTAGTTGTTATGACCATTGTTTGTTTTACTAACTCTTCGTAAATTCCATTCCTTTCCCTAAAATGAATCACAGGTATGACAAGAGGCAATGACAAAGACGAATATCGAAGACAACTTAGGCAATAACAGGATTGGCACTGACGGCTTGCCTATTCCAGAACCAGTGACAGGCCTACAGCCTCAGGACACCACCGGGAACGAGGCAGGAAAGTCAAGTCACCAATGAAGAAACTCCCACCGACGAAACTCCTACGGAATCATATAGATCATGTGGGTTCAAAACCACGCTATAAGGGAGGAATTGGATCAGTTGAGGGAGGTTGTTACTTCTTTAATGTCTAATCCTCAAGACAGGGTTGTGGCTCCAAACTTACGAAAATGCTGTTAATGGCGGCAGTCAAATGATAGGGAGGAACGGAGATGCTTCCGGGAGCGAGTCCGTCCCGAACAACCCCTTCCAGGTGTAGGTCATGCGGTTTATAAGAGAAATCTCGGGAAAAGTAGATCAAACTGCCAAAGAAGCCGAGAAGAACACTAAGGAATTTCAGAGACGCCAGGATCAAATACTTGGTGCTCCCCCGGTTACGGAAGGCCCAGACACTAAAAGATACATTCAGTTGGTGCAAACACCCGAGCAAAAGGGTAAGGAATAATTACGGGAGAGCCAGGCCTGCAGAAGAAAAGAAGGCTCTCGATTCCCCGCCTAATGTGATCAATATGATTTTTGGTGGGTCCAGGATTGCTGGTACTAGTTTTGTCGCATCCAAGAAAATGAAGATTTCGGTGACAAGGAAGAAGAGGATCCGTGAACTCCCAGATGCAAGCGTGATTACTTTCACCGAAGAGGATGCTGAAGGAATTACTTTGTCGCACAATGACACCTTAGTCATTTCAGTGCTAATTGATCGCTGCCAAGTAAAGCGAGTAATGGTCGATCCGGGGAGCTCGGCTAATATTATCTGCTAGAAGGTGGTGGAAGAGATGGGATTGCTGGATAAAATCATACCGGCTGCAAATTAAACCCTTTCTGGTTTCAACATATCCAGTGAAACTACCAAAGAGGATATCAACTTACCCGTAGAAGCTGGATGAATCGTCAAAATGACTAAGTTCTATGTGATCGATGGTGACATGCGGTATAACACAATCTTCGGTAAACCTTGGATCCATGACATGAAGGTTGTGCCATCAAGTCTGTTAACACCTAATTTTTAACCTCCCATAATTTATTTTAGTCATTCAGAGTCCTTGGATATCAAACAAAGTGAAATATGTATTTTTAGAAGCCAAAATAATTTCATAAAAGTTATTTAGATAATATTTTACCATTCTTATTTGGTAAAATGATTTCTTTAATATTATAAGTCATTTGGAAATTAATTTACATATTTTTTACAATTATGATACTTTTGCTAAATTTAGCCAAGAGAGAAAATAATTTACCACAATTATTCACTTAATTGTCTAAATTGTTAAAATGTCAATGTGCAAAGTATTTTACTTTGTTTAATGCAAAGAATTTGTCTAATTAATAAATTAACCATTTTTTCCCCTCAATTCTTGTTCAATCAATTTATTAGAATTGTGTCATAATTAATTAAGTTTTTAATTGTGATTAATTCTGAAAATTGCCCATTAAATGGCTATAATTGAAATAATCAATTGTTAGCCAATTATGGCAATAATTGAAAAATCCAGTTTCATGGCTTAATTCAATTAAGGTCACTTTTTACAAAATTAGTTTTTAACTGGCCAATTAGTTTAAATGGGGTCCTAATTTAAATATCCAACTGAGGGACATTATTTAAATTTGGCTACTTATTGCATATGTTACCCTCCATATACATATATACGTAGATATACACATACACATGTGTACATCAGGTATACACGTATATCAGGTGGGCTGCCCCTCTATGTTCATTTCAGTTTGGCCGAGTCCAGCCCAATACAGGGCCAGATCTAGCCCATTTTGATACAAGTATATATGTGTGTGTCTTCAGCCAAACAGACCCCTTAAGGGGTTATTTGTTTCAACCTCGGGTTTCATCTGAAACCCTAGGCGCCGCCACCCTTTTCCCTTCCTCTCTCCTCGCTACCATGGCCATTTTTGGCAAAGATTCAGGCATATGCTGCTTTTCCAGGGTCTGGTATAACCAGATCGAGCAAGCATTAATTGCTCCATCTCCTTTTCACCTAACGCCATCCAAACACGGTATTGTCTTCCTCTTTCCTTCATTTTTTTACCACTACAACGGTCGTATGACTGCAAATCTTTCATTAGTTTTGTTTGTTTGCAATTTTGAATCTGCAAGTCTCATTGGTCCATGAGGAACCAAAGGATCGATCTTGACCCAGTCCATAGCTGAACCTTCATTTATTTTTGTGTTTGTTCCTGGCCATTGGATGTGGTTTGAGAGAAGCAATTTCACAAAATTGCTAGACTTCCACATCGGTGAGAAGCTAGGGTTTGAGGATTTGGGAGGGTTCTATATAAAGAACCCCATCCTCCACATTTGAACAAGTTTGAGCATATTGAAAATTCTATATACTCAAAAACTCGAAAATACCTGAGATTTCAAAAATATTTGCGATCTTTAATTTTTTCTGAGTTAAGTAAAATTTTAAGAGTTTATTTTCTCTTGTTTTCTTGGTTTGTGTGTGGTTGAGTACGATTGAGGGATGAAGGAATCATCCAAGTTCATTCTCGATCAAGGTTGTGCCCAGAAAAGGTAATTTTCTATCTCCTTTTGGCTTCTTGTTTTATTAATCTTGTGTTAGTCGTTATATGCTTAGTTATTTATCTTGCTTTTACTGAGTTTGAAGTTTTAGGTTGTTAGATGTTCATTACTGTGATATGTTAGTTTGTTTAGATTGCTTCATTGGTTTAATGGTATAGTTTGTATGAAGTTATGTGCTAGATGGATGTTTACTATACAAGTGTGATTAGAAGTGTGTTGAACAACCTTTAGGTTAGATAATAGATGCTAAAACATCCTTGTTAACAGTGTTGGTTGATATGGCCTCTATATAATAAAAAAAATTGTTGGGATTGTTGTTTTGCCTTAAAAAATTAAGAGACTGCCCTTATATATGTGTGCTTTGAATCATATATTAGGGACTAATGTTCATTTTGTGATTCAGTCTCTATGTAGTTCATAGTTATGTTCTTTTTCCTTTAGTTAAGTTTTACTTCATAGTATTGTATTAGCTTGCTGTTGTATGATTTAGTTTCTATGTAGTTAGTCTACTTTTTATCTTTATCTTTAATTTAGGGCTGTTTGAATGTTAATCATGTCAGTTAAATTAGTTTTGCTAAGTAAGATTAGAAAAAATGTGAAATCTCTAATTAACCCTATCTAGATGTTCACTTGTTCAAACTAGTTGTATAATCTATTAATCATGACTGAGTACTTTCCCTGTCTAAGATCATTTAATATGTGGTTAATATGTGGAGTTAGTTTTTAATATCTGGTTAATATGTGGAGTTAGTTTACTTGCTCATTAGGGGTTAAAACTAATAATCATTTAGATACTTACCTGTGTTCTAAGGTCAGTTAGCTTATGTTGGTGGATTTTATCCTTGTTTCTTTTTTCTTAAACGTGCTTGATGGGCTCATGATCTTTGTTATACACATGACTAATTCTTTAAAGGTTGTTGAGTACATGTTTACTTTTTGTGAGTTTAAGGAATCATGTTTGTTTTGGTTTGTGTACTCTTTAAATTTATGTCATCAGATCAAGGTTGCAACACTGTTCTGAAAGTGTTATATGTGTTTTCTTTTCTCTCATAAATAAATTGTAAGTCCACAGTTCAGTCAAACTAGGTCTTTACTTGTATTGCTTATATGTTGTTTGGTATCCTGAATCACCACAAACCTTTAGATTGTCCTGTAAGACATCTTTTGAGACTAAAACTGCCAAAAAATGAAAATGATGCCTTATGTGCATAAGTATAAGGAAAGCTAATATCTGTGTTGAACGGATTCCTTTTGTTTGAAAACCATTTGTTAACAACTACCTTAACTATGTAATGTTTGAAATCTATTATGAGTTAAGAGATCTGAGATTTATAATGAGATGAAGTTGGATAAGAGTAAAATATGCTGATAAGGATCCAGTTTGTTGGGAATAACTTAGTAGTTGCTTTATTTGGTCTCTATGTGTCGGTGTTTCCCTTGTGAATCAGAGGTTTAGATCTGTGTTAAGGTGTTAAGTGTTGGGTCTATGACTTCTTTAAGTGTTGAAAGGTTGTAAATAAGGAGGATGGCACTTAAAAGGTGGACAACTATGAGTATGACTTACCTAGGACTTAGAAGAAGGATACGGGACTTGGAGTCTCTAGCTAACTCAGTCCCCATGTCTGTTCTCTGAGTTGCTGGGGTTCCCTTATGGAAGTCCACATTCCATGGGACCCTCCAAAGTCTTAAAACAATTAGAACATGTATTGAGTTGTATTTTAAGGCCTAAACTGATTTTTCAAAGATTTTCATCTCCCTGGGTATGGTTCTGTGATCATATGAGCTTCAGTTTATATGGTATTGAGGCCTGTTTCCTTTATGTGTTTTTCCTTTTGAATGGACATTCAATAACCTCAAGACTGTCCTGAAATCTTGTATGTTCATGTGTTGTGTCATTGCCTTAAATAGGTTGGTTTCTTCATCATGATATACTGGAATATACCCATGTATACCTCGTATATTCAAACCCTGCATATGTAAAAGCTTGGTATAGCAGGTATATCTTGGGCGTATCATCCATAAGAAATGCCTTAACTGTCAAATCTCTACATGTTAATTTGCTCTATTGATGAGTCTAGTCCTTGTGTTTTATTGGGCCTAATTTTCATTAGAATGTGTTTGGGTCGAGTTTGCCTCTCATGCCATATTTTGATTTGTGATTTGGGCTAGTCTTTTGAATAAACTGCCTGGGTCTGGACTGTACTTACATTATTGAAATTGGGCCTAAGACTTGTCTTCCCTTTTTTTTTTTTTTTGGCACTATTTTCTTGTTAGTGTTTGTTAGTATAATTAAATTACTAAAGCATGGATTACCAGTTTTGCTTTAACACATAGGTCGTAGACATATACTAATCCTTTTCTCTTTTGTGCGCCATGTGATTCAACCTTGGGCCTTTTGGGCCTTCCCTTGCATTAAACCTCTGGCCCAACCTCTTTCTTTTATCGAGTCCGATGAGAACAAATAAGGAAAGCAAATATGATGAAGGCCCATCCATGGGTAAAAATGGAGGCTGGTGGGTTTGGTAGGCCCACCAGCCTAATTTTCTTTCCTTTTCATTTCCGGTTATCTATCATATATGTATATGTATGTGTAAATACTCATGTAAAATATTGAAACCCTTATGCGTGTAGAACTAGAAAAAACACGTACTATTTAGGAACGTTGCCAAATGATTTTCGAAGAAAACTCAGATGATAATTATTTTTTCATAAACTTGGAATTTAACAATAAGTTTAAGTGTAAAAAGTATTTGAAAAGTAAGGTTTAGCACAAAGAATGAAGAGCGGGATTTGGTTAAGTTTTAAAATTGATTCAAAATTTCGAACAAAACGGAATATTTCTTCAAAATTTTGAGTAACATATTCAAATGATAAACTGTGGAATAAGTGTGTTTCAAAATTGGTTCGAAGGGATGGCTTGATTTTTTTTTTTTTTTTTTTTTTTTAAGGAACGCATAGTTGGTTGTACCAAAAAACAAATTTTGGACTTGAGCTAATCTGGGCAATTTCAAAAAAATGGGTCTAGACTTGAACAAAAATTCGGAGGGAAAATAAAGGTTATTTGGGCCTGAAAGCCCACATTAAACTTGGACTAAAAATGAAATTGTTTTTGGGCTGCATTTGGATCGAAATTTTTAGACTAGGTTATGATGGTGAAATGAACTTGGACCTAAAGAAAATTATTGACTTATGGGCTTCAATGATTAAATGGACCTAATTCAAATGAACTTGTATATTTTTTATATATAAAAAACAGAGATATACTCCATATTTTTGTATATACACGTATAATAAAACCCATAGGTACTAAACCCATTTTGTTAAGACTAGAATAGTAGCGACTCCACTCGGGAGAAATCTCAAGTGTGTCCTAGTCTGGCAACAAAGTGAGTTGAACACTTACGCGGATTTTCTAAACCAAAACCCCTTTTTAAGGGGACTTTTTGATGAATTTTTCCTTGAAATTATGATATGAATGAAATGACATTTTTTGCGAAAAACTAAACACTTTCAAGCAAATAAATACATTAATCACACATTGAAGCTTGTAGGTCAACCGTATACTGCGGATCTTTAATACTAAGGTGTGTAAAACCTTCCCTAAGGGATCACCAGAACCCTTACCTCAAACTTTGGTCCAATAATACTTTTTCTCTTGTTTGAAAAAAATCTTTAAATTCGATTTTCCTAGTTTTCCTTAAATAAATTAGGTGGCGACTGTAAAAATACTAAAAATCCAATTAGAGCACCAAAGAACCTCGTAGTAACTGTTATGCCTTAACTCACGTAAAAGCAAACCGTAACAAAGTCTCCATTTATTGCTAAAATTTCCCACTTCAGAAAAGATCAGACAGATCTGGGGGAGCAGCCGGTGTCAAAGGAGAAGTTTGTGATCGAGGAACCCGAGGCAAGAATATCAGCTGCAGCCGACAAATAGCAAACACAGGTTTTGGAGCCCACACCAGCCGTACTTCATATAACTCCTTCGGGGGATGAAAACAATGTGGGTCCGAAAGAAGTTGAGGACGAGTACGGGGTTCTGAGGTATTTCCAGCCACCCGACGACTCAAACGCCACCAAGTCTACGGCTGAAGAGCTCAAGCAGATCTCTTCTAACTGCCTTTGAAACGGTTAGAGTCGCCATCTTATTTTTTAGGAAAATCAGGAAACCTGTATGTATTTGTGTGTCTACTCCATTTTAGTCCACGAAACCTATGAGATTCTTGATAATGGTTTTATTTACCCTGAGGGGAAGGTATTAAGCATCCCCCAGAGCCTGTCTGCAGACAACCCTTAAACTTAGTTCAACTGAACACTAGAGAGGGATTATCTATCTGTTTATCATTATTATTACCTGTTTTCAAAATGTTGTGATTTCATTAAAAGCTACACTAGATGATTATATGCTAAGTATATACAGTGTATTAAAAATGTGTTTATACCAAGTATCAAGTATTTATATTGATAGGAATGTACAAAGGAGTGTAAAGAAAATATATGTCGTTCGACAGTAGTGTATTTGTTAGCAAAATGAGTATATATCTATTGGCACAAAAGGTATACCAGTTGGTGTAAACAATGTATACAACAATATAGAAGTTGTATAAAAGATATAAGAGTATGTAAAATAGGTATATAAAGAATGTGTGTCTATGTATAATGTATGTATATTAAACATATAAAGAACATATTTCAAATATAAAAGGGTGTATATCAAATATAAAATGTCTAAAGAATTGTGTAACAAGGTATATTAGCGCATAAAGAATGTAAAAGTAATCTACGAATATTCATTAGTGTAAAGAGTTTACATCAACAACAACAACAACCCAGTGAAATCCCACAACGTGAGGTTGATTTGAGTTGTTTATATAATAAAATTATTAAGAAAAGTGAAGTTGATTTGACTTGTTTCCACCGTTTAGTTAAAAAGAGTGTTCATTTAATGAATATCCTATCAGAAGAATAAGGAACAAAAGGATAGTAAAAATTTTGGTAAAAAATAAGTATAGGAATTATGTATAAAAAAATGAGTGAAAAAGATATAATGCCAATAAATAATGAAAGATTTGTAAATGGACGGCCTAGTATTAACCTGCGTCAAAAATGTAAATTTAACTTAACTAAAATATGTATTAGTGTATACGAAACAATATAAAATGTGTATTGTATTAAAAGTGTATAAAGAATATAAAATAAAGGATGGACTAGTATTTTTGCCTAAACGCTAAAAGTGTGAATTTAATTAACAAAGTATTTATATCGAGTCAATCTAATCAATTTATGAAAGTGTAGACGACCTAAGTCTTGCCTAAAGCGAATAACGAACTTTAAATTAAACATATAAGCGACAAGTAATTAAATACCCCCGCCCAACATTAGAGTGAAGTTTTCACTACTCCAAGTTTATGTTTTGTATAATTTTAGATAACGCGCGAAAGTAAATACAAACAAGGATTCAATGAAGTCTTCGGGTTCCTTCTGAGTGTCGTCTTCGGGATGTGTCTCCAGATACCTGTATAAACACTTAGTAAAAGTGTTAGTAAGAGAATAAATAACTATCGAAAGAATTAAAGAAATAATGAACAAACTTAAAATAAAAACCAGTCTTTTGTACAGGGGAGGCCTTGGAAATCGACGGAAATTTCTTTATCAGCCAATGGTGTGGTAATGGTTCTTTATCAAATTCAAAGAGGACAAAATAGTCCAACTAGTAGAGGGACAACAACCAAACAAAACTAGACTTAACCGAGCAACACAGTAGATTTTTTTTTTTTTTTTTTTTTTTTTTAAAAATACAGAGCAAAGAGCAAGATATCAGTGAACCAAAAACTGTAAAAACAGTCTTGTATTCATCATAGCACCCGGAGCAGTATTTTCGGAGCACAAACCAACATGAAATTAGTAACATAAATATAAAATGCATCGAAAAATTAGTGCAGCAACAGTAGCTAACAAGGACGAACTATGTTCATTAGAAAGGTTCCACGCAACTCAAAAAATTAGTCCACAAACGGTGTCAATTAGCAAAAATAAGAACAATATAATAAGGGTCTCCAGGAAAGTGTCACGACTTCATACGTAAAACAACCCAACAATATCAAAACGATCCACAATTAGTACGAGAAATGGTGAAACGATACCCAAAATGAGAACAAAACAAAGGAGCAACTCAATCGTTGCTCATCGCAGAACGTGAACTCAGTCAAAGCACAATGATATATAAGCAAAATAGTGAAAAATAAGACCAATCATCTGAGCAAAATAAACACGCCGGAGTTGCATTTTCCGGTCAGATCGGCAGTGTGAGCGAGGGCTTGCTCGCCCCCGACGTGGTGACGAGGAAAAACGAAGGGGGAAGGCTGGCGTTGTGGTGGTTTTTAGGCGTCACTGGTGGTAGTGGGTTGGTGTAGTGACTGCTCACCGACGATGAGAGCTGCCGGTGTTTGATCGGAGTTTCGTCGGTGATGAGACGGTAGTGATGATAGTGAAGCTTTAAGAATAGAGGAAGGGCTGTATGGTGGTGATTTTCTTATGGGGCGATGGTGATGGAGCAGTGGTGTGGTGGTAGTGCATCGTTAAAGGTGTGGTTGGCTGCTCCAGTTCACCGGAGCTCGAGCGCCTCGCCGGAGCAATGGCGGCGATGGTTTTGTGAAGAGGAAGAAGGGAAGAGAAATAATATAGTATTAGGTTTAGAAGGATAGAAATCTGAAAAATTATTTTTTTGCCATTTGTGTAGAAGATGATGAAAATAAAATTGAACCCTTTAACTTCTTTTATAAAACAAGATGACCCCTCTTATTGTCCAAAGAATAATGGTCTTCCCCCTCTTGTCCCCTTTACCCCTTTTAACCCGTGTGTAAAAATATATTAACCAATGGATGAAGAACCCAACCCATCACCTCAAATGTCAAATTTTTAAAAAGGTGATGAGCTCTTGACTTGATCGAATTCTTTCTCCTCGTTTAAAATTAATTGCTCTGATTTTCTCTATACTGACAGACTATAAAATATAGTTAACTAGTACATGTATGAATAATAATGTTAGTATAAAATATAAATATTCATGTATAAGATATGAAAATGTTTTGCTATAAAATTAAGAAACAATTATTAATTGCATAAAAAATGGTAGTATTCGCTGTACATGTACAAAAATAATGATTCTTGAAAAATTACAATAAATTGATAAAACTCCTAAAATGAGGAAAATTATCAATAAATCATCAAAAATGTAAAAAATGTGTAAAAAAAGTTTATTTCGTGCCCTTTTAACGATTAGGGCTCCCGAAATGTTAGTTTTAAGCATGTCGAGCTAAAATTAGGTGTCAAGAGCTTGTCCCTCTTTGACCGGAGACGATGAAAGAGTTTTCAGATGAAGACGTTGACGTGTAGCCTATTTTGGCTCGGCCAAGAATTACTAAAGAGATATGTACGGAGAAAGAAGCCAGACGTTCATAGAGCTTTGACAATACTCTTTGTCCGTCGGCAGGGTTGTGATAAAAAGAAAAAATGATAAAAGGGAAAGATTGTTTAGGGTCGAAAAACATTCACGTACCCATGTCATCGCTTCCAAAATTTCGCCAGTGTCGAGCTATGAGACACTGGGAGGGTGCAAGATTGTATACTTGCTGGGGAAAGAATGATTCTCGCTCCGATGTGACCGAACTCTATGTAGGGTTTTCGACATATCTTGTCCATCACGAGAATCAGGTCAGTGTAGTTTGAAAGGTGGTAGCTTATAGATGTTGAGGCAAATTTTGATCGTCCGATCAAAATTTTGCCCCGGTGTTGTTAGAATGGTCCTAACAAGTGTAGGACGAAGAACGGTCGTGCTCAAATTCGAGCTACCTACATATCCCTGAGATAGGAGTCAGACCGATTGTAGTTCGGAAAAATGATTTATTGCTATAAGGGCCAACCGAACTCTGAGCCATGGATTGAAATGGACTACAGAGTTGTGTGTCGGGATCCTGATGAAACTTCAGGTTATGTGCCGAAGCTATAAATGGAGAGGGGTCCTGGATAGTGTATGAGGACCTTAATGCATACTACAGCTTGTGTGCCGGTGCCTTGGAATGAAATGATATCTTGTGTTGTGTGTTGAGATCCTGATGCACACTCTGATTTGTGTGCCAGAGCTTTGAAATGGAATACCCGCATTGGAAGGTGGGCGCCTTACTGAAATTAAAATACCTGCATTAGAAGGTGGGTGCCTGACTGAAATTAAAATACCCGCATTACAAGGTGGGCGCCTATAAAATGTACTTGAAATGAAATACCCGCATTAAAAGGTGGGCGCCTGACTGAAATTAAAATACCCTTATTAGAAGGTGGGCGCCTGACTGAAATTAAAATACCCGCACTAGAAGGTGGGTGCCTGACTAAAATTAAAATACCCATATTAGAAGGTGGGTACCTGAACTGGAATTAAAATACCCACATTAGAAGTTAGGTGACTGACTGAAATTAAAATACCCGCATTAGAAGGTAGGCGCCTGACTGAAATTAAAATACCCGCATTAGAAGGTAGGTGCCTGATAATACCCGCATTACAAAGTGGGCTCCTGGACTAAAATTAAAATACCTACATTAGAAGGTGTGTGCCTGATGAATTTTTTTTTTTGATGCATTTTTCATTGTTTTTGTTGTAAAGAACATTAGAAAATGAAGAACTGAAGAGAATCGTGTCTTGACTTCAGTTGGTACCAACAATTAGTTTTGTGCATAAGAATTCTATCTTTTTCTTCCTAGCTAATCGAGATTGACTTCAGGATAATTCCTATAGCTTCAAGTGGTTCCTCAGACATACCTAAGTATCGACAAGATTTGTTCGTCTCACTTCAAGCAAAGGTTTTGAATTATACCTATCCTCATGTTTCAAGTGCCCTCACCAGAAAGAAAGTCCCTTTTTCACACATATTTCAGTATTTTTTTAACTTTGGGACGTCTAGAGAAGTACACTCACACTCAGAGAGATGTTTAATGCATGCAATTGTGATACCATAGGATTGGCCGCCATGTAAGAATCCACTAATGTGAGAACCCTTGGCATAGGATTACGTAGGGCTTGTTATCGATTTGTAATATAGGCTTGGGAAAAAGGTAGGATATCATTTGGGTAAGGAGTGACTAATCCTTCCTTGAGCGTTGCACTATGGTTGTGCTTTGTATTTGTGTGCTCTGATGCTGATCTGATTCGTTTTGTTGTCCCTTTCTTTTGTACTTGTACGACTTCTTTTGCAAGTTGGAGCTTTTTTTGGGGGGGTTCGGGGTTGTATGCCTGAGACTCTACGTGGATTAAGAGAATTGACCTGGTTTGTATGGCCGAAGTCTTGATGCTAATTTCGGGTTGTATGCCGGAGTGTGAAAAATAAAAAGGAATAACGGGTTGTATGTCCGAGATCTCGAATGACTGATTTTTTTGTAGTGGGCTCTTTCTTGCTTTGGAGGTCGTTCTTCGTCTTTGTTTTTCTGGGACTGTTGATTTTTTTTTTTTTTTTTTGTGGAAGCTTTAGCTTGGATCTCTATCCGGCGGTTGCATGTTTCTGGCGCCTCGTGAGGTTGGGCCAAGAGAGGGATAGTGCGTGTAAGCACTCAGAAATGGTATAGGCTTATGATGTGGTTGTCAAAGAAAAGACTTTAGCTTCAAAGGGAGAATTCTAGGGATAATATCATTTGGTAGGCTAGAAAGGCTCAAACGGGTCAAAGAAGGCCTACGATCCTTTCCTATACTATGTGTTACTCATAATTTCGCCTCAACAGACATTCAGGCCAAGTTCTAGATCACAATGCAATGCAATTGAATGTTGTCTAAAGCTCACCACACAATGCACATGAAATAATGAGGTTGGTTTTGTTCTTGTCTTGCAAGAGAATTTTTCAAGTGTCACTTAAGGTGCAAATGAGAGGTACCAAAAGAATCTATGGTTTACCACAAAGTCAGTCCTCTCCGTCGTATCGATTGTTACTTGTTTCTTTCCTATGCATTCCTAGCGTGGTTGGTACCAACCAAGTCAAAGATATGAATCTAAAAAATATTTTTGTATTTCTTGAATAAGGAGTACCGAACCCAAGAAGGGTTGCCTACGTATCTCATCTTCAATGAGAATCAGGTGCGCATAGTTCATTCAGATAGGATAGAAAGAAATTTAAAAAAAATTGTGATTTTTCAAAATAAAGGATTTTCTTATTTTTTTATTTTATTTTTTTTGAATAATGAATACTGAACCCAAAAGTGCTGCCTACGCATCTCATCAAAGAAGAGAATCAGGTATGCGTAGTTCTTGCAGATAAGATATAAGAAAAGGTGCTGATTGAAGGCGGAGTTTTGCAAGTACTCTGACGAATGGAAGAAGGGTGTGTCGATCACAGGCACAGGGATTTGAAAATTATCCAGGAAGGGAACAATCGTAGGCTCAGAGATTTGACAATACTATGGCCAGGCGGCCGAAAGGGGGACCGATCATAGCCAAGCTTTGAAAATACCTTGACAGACGGTCAGAAAAATGAGCCGATCACAGCCAAAGCTTTGAAAATACTCTAACAGGCAGCCGAGAAGAAGGATGTCAACCATAGATGGAGCCTTGACATTACTCCAGTACGTTGACAAGATTGTGATAGAGGAGAAGGTCGGACGTTGACAGAGCTTTGACACTACTCTGCATCCATTGGCATGGTTGCCTATGAGGAAATGTTAACATCAGTGGAGATTTAAAAATAATCTACATCTACTGGCAAGGTGATAAGAGGGGATGCTGACCTTTACGGAGTTTCTAAAAATACTCTGCGCCCATTGGTAAGATTACAATGATTGGGTGTCAAACTGTTTGTGGAGCTTTGACATTACTCCTTCTCAGTTGGCGCGATTATTGTATAGTTGAGAGGGGGGGGGGGGGGCGAAGGATTTACTTGTCTTGAACCCTTGGGGTTGAAAAATAAAGGCTGACACACCTAAGCTCATGGCCTGCGATGCTTAGGAGAAGAAGAAAAGGTTATATCCCAAATTTTGGGACCAAAGCCAGATGATGGTTGGGGTAAGGCTGGTATTGGCGTTGTTGGATTTTGGATTTCAAGGGGTTGATTGACGCTCTTAGAAGCATTTTCTGGAGAGCGTCTTTGAACTGCTCCAAACTAATTGCCCCAGTTTTGATTTCGGAGAAATTATTTCGAAACAGTGGGGAGACCAAACCCTTATGTCGGGTTGCCTACGTATCTTGTCAGGACAAGAATCAGGTCAGACGTAGTTCGGACAGATACGGCATTGTATGTGATTTGTATGATTTCTGTGAATTGGTGGTTGTATTGAAAAGAAGTGAGGCTATGTACAAGAGTTTGCATGTGGAAAAAGTGCATTCCAGAGATGGGAATAATGTACAAGACAGTTTTGAATTAAAAAATAATGGTCAAGTCAAAAATGATGGTAGCAAAGGTTGGAAATGGGTATGAAAAATAATGTGGTTGTGAGGGTGTGTCGTAAGGACCAAAAAAAATGGGGGTGAGGGTTTGGAAAGGTTCCAGGCTCAACAGAAGTCAACCAAAAATGTCCGATAAAGCAGATGAGGCGAAAGAAGGCATGTCTAGTATATATGTACAACTAAAGAATGTCTAATAAATACAGTATGTGAAACAAATAAAGAATATGTAATATGTAAAGAGCGCGTAGCAAATAAGAATGTGTGACAAATAAAGAATGAAATTAATCCAGCTAGAGCAGTGATCAAAATTATACAAAAAACGGCCTAAGAATTATAAGAGTAGATTCAACTAAGCTGATAAATAATATTCGGACAACTGCGATATGGCAAGTAGTAAGACTAGCCTACCAATCTTTGAAACTAAGGAGTTTGAAGAAGGTTCGGAGGAGCGCAAAGCAAAACTCGCATAAACAATGTGTGTATGTGTACGACCAAAGACTCAATTGAAAGTGCGAGGACAGTATAAAGAAAGAAGTAACATGTAATGTCTTCAAATAAATAAGGAACACAAGTTTGGCTTTGCTCGCTTCCTTTCAAAGATAATATTGTAGCAGTTCACGATATATATTACAAGTAATAATAAAAAAAAGGAGATAAATAATCACATATCCCTCAAGTGCTCACTTGTCTATTAAGGTCAAAACCTAGGCAGTCACCAGCAGAGTCGCCATTCTGTTACGCCCTATTTTGAACGGGTCTAAGATAGTTTGCAACTTCACGGTTCTTCTAACTGGCTTTGAAACGATTAGAGTCGCCACCTTATTTTTTAGGAAAATCAGGAAACCTATATGTATTTGTGTGTCTACTCCATTTTAGTCTACAAAACCTATGAGATTCTAGATAATGGTTTTATTTATCCTGAGGGGAAGGTATTAAGCATCCCAGCAGCCCGTCCGAAGACAAATCGATAAACTTAGTTCAACCGAACACTAGAGGATTATCTATCTCGTTTATCATTATTATTACTCGTTTTCAAAATGTTGTGATTTCATTAAAAGCTACACTAGGTGATTATATGCTATATATACGAGTATAAAAATGTGTTTATACCAAGTATCAAGTATTTATAAAGAATGTATATCGATAGGAATGTACAAAGGAGTGTAAAGAAAATACATGTCGTTCGACAGTAGTGTATTTGTTAGCAAAATGAGTATATATCTATTGGCACAAAAGGTATACCAATTGTTGTAAATAATGTCTACAACAATATAAAAGCTGTATAAAAGATATAAGAGTATGTAAAATAGGTATATAAAGAATGTGTGTCTATGTATAATGTATGTATATTAAACATATACAGAACATATTTCAAGTATAAAAGAGTGTATATCAAATATAAAATGTCTAAAGAATTGTATAACTAGGTATATTAGTGCATAAAGAATGTTAAAATAATCTACGAATATTCATTAGTGTAAAGAGTTTATATAACAAAATTATTAAGAAAAGTGAAGTTGATTTGACTTGTTTTTACCGTCTAATTAAAAATAGTGTTCATTTAATGAATATCCTATCAAAAGAATAAGGAACAAAAGGATAGTAAAAATTTTGGTAAAAAACAAGTATAGGAATTATGTATAAAAAAAATGAGTGAAAAAGATATAATGCCTTTAAAGAATGAAAGATTTGTAAATGGACGGCTTAGTATTAACCTGGCGTCAGAAATGTAGATTTAACTTAACTAAAATATGTATTAGTGTATACGAAACAATATAAAATGTGTATTGTATTAAAAGTGTATAAAGAATATAAAATAAAGGATGGACTAGTATTTTTGCCTAAACGCCAAAAGTGTGAATTTAATTAACAAAGTATTTATATCGAGTCAATCTAATCAATTTATGAAAGTGTAGAGGACCTAAGTATTGCCTAAAGCGAATAACGAACTTTAAATTAAACATATAGCGACAAGTAATTAAATATCCCCGCCCAACATTAAAGTGAAGTTTTCACTACTTCAAGTTTATGTTTTGTACAATTTTAAATAACGCGTGAAAGTAAATACAAACAAGGATTCGATGAAGTCTTCAGGGTTCCTTCCGAGTGTCGTCTTGGGGATGTGTCTCCAGGTACCTGTATAAACACTTAGTAAAAGTGTTAGTAAGAGAATAAATAGTTATCGAATGAATTAAAGAAATAATGAATAAACTTAAAATAAAAACCCGCCTTTTATACATGGGAGACCTTGGAAATCGACGGAAATTTCTTCATCGGCCAATGGTGTGGTAAGTGTTCTTTATCATTAAAAGAGGACAAAACAGTCCGACTAGTAAAGGGACAGCAACCAAATGAAAATAAACTTAACCGAGCAACCCAATAGCAAAAAAAATAAAAAATAAAAAATAAAAAAATACAGAGCAAAGAGCAAGATATCAGTGAACCAAAAAATGTAAAAACAGTCTTGTATTCATCATAGCACCCGGAGTAGTATTTCGGAGCACAAACCAACATGAAATTAGTAACATAAATATAAAATGCATCGAAAAATTAGTGCAGCAATAGTAGCTAACAAGGACGGACTATGTTCATCAGAAAGGTTCCACACGACTCATAAAATCAGTCCACAAACGGTGTCAGCCAGCAAAAATAAGAACAATATAATAAGGGTCTCCAGGAAAGTGTCATGACGTCATATAGAAACAGCCCAACAATATCAAAACAATTGCAATTAGTACGAGAAATGGTGAAACGATACCCAAAATGAGAACAAAACAGTGAGCAACTCAACCGTTGCTCTCTGGAGAACGTGAACTCAGTCAAAGCACGATGATATATAAGCAAAATAGTGAAAAATAAGACCAGTCATCTAAGCAAAATAAACACGCCGGAGTTGCATTTTCCTACGAGATCAAAGGTGGTGAGGCTTCGCCCGACGTGGTGACGAGGAAAAACAAAGGGGGAAGGATGGCGTTGTGGTGGTGTTTGGGCGTCACTGGTGGTAGTGGGTTGGTGTGGTGACTGCTCACCGGCGATGAGAGCTGCCGGTGTTTGATCGGAGTTTCGCCGGTGATGAGACGGTAGTGACGATGGTGAAGCTTTGAGAATAGAGGAAGGGCTGTTTGGTGGTGATTTTGTTGTGGGGCATTGGTGATGGAGCAGTGGTGTGGTGGTAGTGCGTCATTGAAGGTATGGTTGGCTGCTCCGGTTCACCGGGGCTCGAGCTTCTCGCCGGAGCAATGGCTGTTATGGTTTTGTGAAGAGGAAGAAGGGAAGAGAAATATTATAGTATTAGGTTTAGAAGGATAAAAATCTGAAAAAATTATTTTTTTGTCATTTGTGTAGAAGATGATGAAAATAAAATTGAACCCTTTAACTTCTTTTATTAAACAAAATGACCCCTCTTATTGTCCAAAGAATAATGGTCTTCCCCCTCTTGTCCCCTTTACCCTTTTAACCCATGTGTAAAAATATATTAACCAATGGCTGAAGAACCCAACCCATCACCTCAAATGCCAACTTTTTAAAAGGTGACGAGACCTTAACTTGATCGAATTCTTTCTCCTCGTTTAAAAGTAATTGCTCCGATTTTCTCTATACCGACGGACTATAAAATATAGTTAACTAGTACATGTATGAATAATAATGTAAGTATAAAATATAAATATTCATGTATAAGATATGAAAATGTACTGCTATAAAATTAAGAAACAATTATTAATTGCACAAAAATTGGTAGTATTCGCTGTACATGTACAAAAATAATGATTCTTGAAAAATGACATTAAATTGATAAAACTCCTAAAATGAGGACAATTATCAATAAACCATCAAAAACATTAAAAAAAAAAAAAAAGTGTATTTCGTGCTCTTTTAACGATCAGGCCTCCCCGAAACGTTAATTTTAAGCACGCCGAGCCAAAATTAGGTGTCAACAGGATCTGCCGGAACGAAAGATATACCCGGGCACGGGGTTAACCCAGAGCTCAGAGGGTTATTTCTTAATTATTTAAAACATAACAGTGATTGTTTTGCTTGGTCCCACAAAGACATGACAGGGATACCTTCGGGCATGGCAAACCACAAGCTTGGGCTGGACCTCAGTTTCCCACCTGTGCACCAGAAAAAATTGCCCATTGTCAAATTCCGCAGCAGGTTTGTCAAGGAAGAGGTATCTCGTTTGTTGAATATAGGGTCCATTCAGGAAGTTAAATACCCGGATTGGTTAGCTAACGTAGTTGTGGTACCAAAAAAGGAAAATAAATTCAGAATGTGCATCAATTTTAAAAATCTCAATAAAGCATGTCTGAAGGACTCATTTATGCTTCCTAGTATTAATAAAATGATCGATGCTACTGCCGGACATGAGGTAATGAGTTTTCTCGACGCTTATTCCGGTTATAACCAGATACGGATGCACCCAGAGGATCAAGAGAAAACATCCTTCATCACAAATTTCGGAACCTATTGTTATAACGTGATGCCCTTCGGGTTTAAAAAGGCTAGAGCCACTTACCAAAGACTTATAAATAAAATGTTTGAGCAGCAAATAGGTAAGACAATAGAGGTTTATATTGATGACATGTTAGTTGAGAGTCTTCGTATAGAGGACCATCTTAGTCATTTGTAGGAAACGTTTGAGATCCTACAGTAGTTCAACATGAAGCTCAACCCGGAATGTGCATTCGGAGTCGGGTCTGGGAAATTCCTGGGTTTCCTCGCTTCTCAAAAAGGGATAGATAATTCCTGAGAAAATCAAAGCAATTGAAGACACTCCTGATACACTGGAATAGGTAAAGAAGGTGCAGCGGTATACCGGCCGTACCGCCGCGCTTAGTAGATTTATATCCAGGTCTTTGGAGAAATGTCACAAGTTCTTCTGTTTGCTAAAAATGAAGAACGACTTTGAGTGGGCTCCAGAATGCCAGCAGGCCTATAATCTCAAAGCATACCTGTCTTTACCTCCGCTTATGTCTAAGCTGAAGGATGGTGAACTATTGCTAGTTTATCTGGCCATTTTAGAGGTTATGGTAAGTGTTTTTTTAGTCTGGGAAGAACAAGGTACGCAGTTTCCTCTCTATTATGTAAGTAGAGTTATGTCCGGGGCCGAAACACGGTACTCGCTTTTGGAAAGATTGGCCTTTGCCCTAGTGATGGCATCGCGATAGCTCCGGCCATATTTCCAGTGCCACCCAATTGCTGTCGTGACCACGTTCCCCTTGCGGAATGTGCTCCATAGGCTTGAACTGTCGGGGGCGATTGGCAAAGTAGGCAATTGAATTAAGTGAGTTTGATATTGAATATAAGACCTTAATGACAATCAAGTCGCAAGTTATCGCAGACTATATAGCCGATTTTAGTCCAGGTGTGACCCTCCCCAAGCTGAAAAGGAGGCTTCTTTGGTACCGGGGGCTACATCGGGAGTGTGGATGCTTTATACTGATGGGGCGTCCAACGTAAAGAAACCGGTTTGGGGATAGTCGTACACACCCCTACTGGAGAAATCATGAGGTAGGAAATAAATAGCGTGCCTCTCACTAACAATGAAGCGGAGTATGAAGCTTTGATTGCAGGTCTTGAGTTAGCTCGGGGACTAGGTGCTGAATTCGTCGAGGTAAAATGTGATTCCCTGATGGTAGTAAATCAAGTTCCCGGGGTGTTTGAAGCGAAAGAAGAACGCATGCTTCGATACCTCGAAAAGGTCATAAGATTGCTTTCCAGGTTCCAAGAATGGACAGTGGTACACGTGCCTAGGGAAGAGAATGTGTAAGAAAATGGACTAGCCAATTTGGGTTCTTCCAAGGAGTTAGCGGACCAAATTTAGAATCAGTAGTCCAGTTGCTCCACTCGGCACTAGATTAATTTGAATACGACGAGGTACCGGATGACCCAAAAGCTTTGAGGGCTTTACGAGCCAAAGCTGCTCAATATTGTGTTGTTGATGGTCTGTTGCACTAGAGCTGTTTCTTTGGTTCAATGGCAAGATGCGTGGCGCCTGAATAGGCTGACTACGTGATGAAGGAGTAATTATTCTGGCGCAGAGTCTCTCACCAAGAAGCTGCTCAGGGCTGGATACTATTGGCCTAGAATGGAGGAAAATGTGAAGGCCTTCGTCTGGAGATGCGACAAATGTCAGCGACATGCTCAGATGTTGCACCAGCTAGGCGAAGAATGGCACCCAGTTGTATCCCCTTGGCCATTCATGAAATGGAGGATGGATATAATAGGACCATGGCCAGCCAGTCGAGGACAAGTACGGTTCGTGCTGTTAATGACCGACTATTTCTGTAAGTGGGTCGAGGCGGTAGCGTACCATAAAATCCAAGAGAAGGAGGTGATCGATTTCATGCATCCCGAAGGAAATAGCTTGTGACAACGGCCCATAGTTTATTGGGTCAAAGGTCACTAAATTTCTTGGGGACTTAAATATCAAGAGCATCACCCTGATCCCCTGTCGTCCCAGTGCTAATGGCCAGGCGGAGTTAACTAACAAGACTATAATCCAAAATTTGAAGAAGAAATTAGAGCACGCCAAAGAAGCATGGCCGTCCAACCTGCCTGAGGTACTTTGGGCCTATCGAACCACGGCAAAGTCTGGTAACGGAGAAACTCCTTTCTCCCTAGTATATGGGGCGGAGGAATTAATCCCGATTGAAGGTGGTAGCCGAAGTTCGAGGTACATTCGGGCTGAAGAACAGTCCAATATTGATGTTATGTTGGTACAACTAGATTTATTTCAAGAGCATAGGGATCTGGCATACGTTCGGATGGTCGCCCACAAGCAGTGGATGAAGCGTTACTACAATCGTTGTACCAACCTCCGACACTTTAAAATTGGGCACTTGGGACTCCGGAATGTAAGGCACAACCCCGAAGATGACACTGCTAGAAAGCTTGGATCAAATTGGGAAGGCCCTCATAAAGTCATCAGTAGAGTCAGTAAAGAGTCATATCAACTAGAAGATGGGAATAAACTACCAAGCAATTGGAACGTTACCTTCCTCAAAAGATATTACACCTAGATGGGAAAATGCGGCCGGCGGGATTGCACTCTTTTTCCTTTGTCCCGTTTTTGTCCCAATTGAGTTTTTCCGGTAAGGTTCGAGGCATTTCCTATGGTTTCCTGAACGTTTTCCTCGAGGTCTTATCCAAAGGCTTGGAAATTCATTCTTTACTCCCAAACACTGGGGGGCTATATGCACTCACACAGAGTTAAGACTAAGCTATAAGCCGAAAGTCTAGATGAATATTGTATTGGTACAGGGAACTGCCTGAACAAAGGATTGTGAAGTCATGTAACCATACTGACCACGCTAGATGGCAACCAGACTACTTTTCACTTACATTTGGAGTTCAAGAGAAATAATAAAACTTTCCTTCTTTTGAAAATTTCTTCTTATGAAAAGCAAACACATTATACAGATGCAATTTATGTCATACCAGAAAATATGTGCCAAGACGAATTGGAGACGTCATTTTTTAAAGCACCATAAAATAAGGGCCCTCTTTTATAAATAAAAATAAAACCTCATTAAAAAGGAAGGTTATGTTCGGATTATTTGGCAGTCAAACAGAATTGCGCCGGCTTTGTAACCGGGTATATTAACTAGAAACCTCGCAGTTTCCTGTAAAAGAAAGTTTAAGTTTGGAAATCAAAACCAAGAAACTGGCTTTCTCAGTTAGGTAAAGTTAAAACCTTCGGATTAAAAGCCCCAAAGGCTTTAAATCAAAGTCTCTCTTTCCTTATCTTTTGAAACAAAGGACTTTGGCAATAGAAGAAAAAGTAAAGAAGCGGCTTAGAAAGCAAATCATTGATAGCATGAAACAAAATATTTCATAGAATACTCCGAGTTAGAAAGGGCCCGGAGGCAAAATCCCATAGGCCCGTGGAAGAAATCGATACGCTCGGTCCCATGTTCCGCTCGAGCATAACTGACAAAAAAGAAAAAGACTAAGGTCTTCAGAAAAAATTGTTTAAAAAATACTACTCCAAAAAAAAAAAAAAAACAAAAAAAAACAAAACAAAACAAATAAAGGCACGCAGGCCCAAAACCATAATCTAAGGGAGAGGAGATGAGCCCCCGGCAGTGGAGGGCCCCACCGGATCCTCCCTGTCTGAGTCACTCTCCTCGAAGAACTGAAGGTTAGCTACTGCAAATTCAGCAGCAATAAAGTCAACATCGGCATCCAGCAGAGTGTTCGAAAGTTCCTGTCACACCTCTTGTCATCCCGAAGGACAAACGTTTTATTATTAAAAGGGTTTTTCCAATTGAAGTGACGTTTTGAGAAGGGATTATTTATTTATTCAGAGTCGCCACTTGAAATTGATTTTTGGTGTTTCAAGTCACCTTATGAATCTCTAATCAAAAGGAAATGACTTTATTATTATGGTCTGCGAAAATAAAAGACCGGGTAAGGAATTCTGTTGACCGGGAAGAAGTTGTTAGGCATTCCCCGAGTCCCGTGGTTCTATAGCACGGTCGCTTTTATCAACTTATACTTGGCTAAGATTAATTCTTGGATAGAACGTGTTTGCGTTACTTGATTTAATTACTTCAAAATTAGCTTAGAAATGTGACTTATATTATTGGCTTAGGAGCGTAACCGCACACAAAGCCTCTTTTAAATTATTAAGAGTTGACCAAGGAACGTATCTGCACGCATGGTTAAACTCAAACTAATTGCACTCTTTTTTGAGAAACTGGTACTGGAATCAAATTGATTGCACTCTTCTCACCATTTCGAGTTAAAAAGGAGTCAAGGAGGGTAAACCCACATGGGACTCTTTTGGAGTATTTTTGTTCGTACTCAACCAAGGGACGTAACCAAAGACATGGCCGAAGCACAATTAATTATTAAATGTCAAAGAGTGTAACCACACGTAGGACTTTTAAAGTGTTAATTAATGTTTAACCAAGGACCGTAACCGAACACATGGTCAACATTTTAAGCGCACCTAAGATAGTCTACCGTTAAAAGGATTAGTTGTCTCTTAAATCCGAAACAATCACTCTTTATCGTTTCCGAAACAACTCATCTCGCCCCTCACGATTATTAATTAGTAAGCCTTAACCATTTATCTAGCTAACAAAATATTCTTTAATTTAAACCCACAAAGAAAACCAACGTACAGATAAATGGAGACCACAGCAACTATATTGAGTAATAATATGAATGAAATAAAACAAGAGCTTCCTACTTGATAATTACAGTTTAACATAATAACCCAAAACAATCATGATAATCCTAAGACACAACTGAAAAGGAATAAATTAACACGACCATTTAAACCAAAATCTAACCAAATGTTCTTTTATCTTGGCCCAAAACCTTTAAACTCTTTAGTAATTCCTAAAAAAGAGCTTCTCAATCCATATTAGATTAGTCATATCCTAGGGATCTAGTAGCTCAGTTGGTTGACTATCTGAACTTTCACCTTGTTGGTGAGGGTTCGAATCCCACATTGTAATTGAAAGCTCCATTAATGGAGGTTAGATTCACCAAAAATGAATGAGCAATAATGCAGCTAGCTTGGAAGAGAGGAGAGTTAGTTATAGAGAGAGGAAGTTAGTTATAGAGAGAGAATGTTCACATGTTTTGTGATCTGATCACTTTTCAGCTTACCCTTTACAATTGCTTAGTTCTAGTATATATAATGCTCAACTAACTTCCTAACTAACTAACTAACTAACTTGATCATGCTTAACACTTCAACTCAACCATGCTAACTTGCTAACACTTAGTCTAGATAACACTCCTCCTCAAGTTGATGGTTGAAACAAGTTCTTGAGTCCTAACTTTCCTAGCAGATATTGATGCTGAGCTCTTCCAAGACTCTTAGTGAACAAAGTCCATTTAGCCGCTCCTTTGTGTGTATATGTTCGGCTTGACAAAGATTCCTTGAGTAATTTTTTCTCTCACAAAATGACAATCAATGTCAATGTGCTTTGTTCTTTCATGAAAGATGGGATTAGCTGCAATCTGAATGGTAGCTTTACTGTCACATACCATTGTCACAGGTAGATCAATTTGGACTCCTAGTTCTTTTAGTATCCCAACCAGCCAAGTTACTTCTGCTGCACATGAGGCCATGCTTCTGAATTCTGCTTCCGCAGAACTCCTTGATACAGTTTCTTGTTTTTTGGACTTCCAAGAAATCAAGGCTCCACCCAACTTTACTAGATATCCAGTTACTGACCTCCTGGACTCCAAGCATCCACCCCAATCAGAGTCACAATATGCAACCAGTTCATTTGTGATTCCTGATGGCATCAACAGTCCAAGACCTGGTGCTTCTTTGATATACTTCACTACTCGAGTGCCGCTCCCAATGAGATTGTTTAGGTGTGTGCATATATTGGCTTAGGACTTGAACTGCAAATGCTAAATCTGGTCTGGTCATTGTAAGATACAACAGCCTTCCAACCAGCCTTTGATATGGTCTTGGATCTCCAAGAACTTTATCCTCCATTCTAGTTTTGTTCTCATTTGTGGTTTTGTTAGTCTTGCATTCAGCTGCTTCTTTGTCTTGTCTCCAAGTGTCATACTGTGCTGAAGTGAGTTTTTGGTTGAACTCAAGTGGTGTTCCAGCTGGTTTGACTCCTCCTAGCCCAGCTTCAGCTATCAACTCCAAAGCATACTTTCTTTGACACATCACTATTCCCTTGTTAGACCTTGCAAATTCAATAAGAACTTAAGTTCTCCAAGATCCTTCATCTTGAATGTATGTTGCAATGCCTTTCTTGTTGTACACAGAAGTTGTTGGTTGTTTCCTGTGATCAGTAGATCATCTACATATACCAGTACTATCACAGTATCAGCACCACTCCTCCTTGTGAATAGGGAGTAATCATAGTGGCTTTGCTGAAATCCCATGTTGACTAAGGCCTCAGTGAGTTTTAAGTTCCACTGTCTAGGAGCCTGTTTTAGGCCATAAAGGGACTTATTGAGTTTGCAAACCTTATGGGACTCCCCCTGCTTTGCAAACCCATCAGGAATCCTCATATACACATCTTCAATGAGGTCCCCATTCAGAAATGCATTATGGACATCCATTTGGTAGATATACCACTGCCTAGAAGCAGCAATGGCCACAATGGTTCTAACAGTCACCATTTTGGCCACAGGAGAGAAGGTGTCACCATAGTCCAGGCCTTCTCTTTGGCTATAGCCCTTGGCAACTAGCCTGGCCTTAAACCTTTCAACCTCACCATTAGACTTGTATTTGACTTTGTAAATCCACCTACACCCAATGGCCTTATGATCAGGAGGTAAATCCACCACAGACCATGTTTGGTTGTCTTCTAAGGCAGCAATTTCCACTTTCATAGCTTCAATCCATCTAGGATCTGTTGCAGCTTCTTTAAAGGATGTAGGTTCTGAGAGACTGGTATATGCAGACAAGGCAAATCATAGCAGGATTCAACTGCTCATAAGAGACATGCTGAGCCATAGGATGTTGGCACCTAGACTTGGGTGCATGAACAACATAATCTTGCATCCAAATGGGTTGCTTGCTTGGTCTGGTTGATTTTCTAGTCTGAAGAGGGGCTGCAGTGTGATCAGCAGGACTTTCTTGAGAAGAACCAGCTGGACCCTCAGGAGTATGGGCTGTAGGATCATCATATATCTGAAACTGGACTTCCTCTGGATCAGATGCAGTGGTAGGACCACCAACACCAGGTTGTACACCACCTTGTTGTACACCACCTTGTGGTGACTCAGGTGTTCCTTGAGCAATAGGTAGATGGAGAGACTCAAGACTGGATGGATGAGTAAGCACATCCAACACTGGAAATACAGGATTGTTGGAAGGGGACAAGTCTTTGAAAGGAAAAATATTTTCTTGAAATATAACATTTCTGTTGACTAGAAATGTTTTAGAATGGATGTCATACAGAACATATCCCTTTTGAGTTGAGGAATACCCCATAAACACTGAGGGTATATCTCTTGAGGAGAACTTATCCAGGAGGATAGGACTTGCAGCATAACATAGGCAACCAAACACTTTAAGATGTGATAAGTTAGGAGGGTGTTGATATAACAGTTCAAAGGGAGATTTAGACTTTAGCACCTTGGAGGGCAGTCTATTTATAATATAGACTAACATGAGACACATTCACCCTGCATTTCACCGGAACATTTGAAATCGAGAGACACAGCTACTGGAGTATGGTTCGTGTTTTCTCTCAAAGAATACCATTTTGTTGAGTATAGACACAAGTACTCTGATGAAGAATGCCAAGGTTGGTGATCATGGCTGTAAACTCTGTGCTGAAGAATTCACTCCCATTATCTGTTCTTAAAACTTTTACTGGTGTAGAGAATAGATTTTGAGCCTGAAGAAGAAAGTTTCTCAGAACTATTATAGTTTCAGCTTTAGAAGCAATCAAGAATATCCAAGTGTATCTAGAGTAATCATCAACAATTGTTACAAAATACTTCTTACCATTATGTGTAGGGACTCTGAAAGGTCCCCAAACATCACAATGAACCAGCTGAAAAGGACACTTAGACTCATGTTTACTCAGCTGAAAAGGTAATTTTGCCTGCTTAGCTAGGGGGCATACTGTACAATGGGGAAGATTGACTGCTGGAAGACTACTAAGTGACTTATGTTGTTTTATTACATCTATAGGAGCATGGCCTAATCTTTTATGCCATAGGGCACTATCTCCAGGTAAGATGACATTATTTACACACTTAGGTATGTTTGATGTGTGGACTTGGTGTTGACTTCCTTCCTTGATGATGTAGAGTCCATGATTCTCCTTACCAATCCCCTTCACCTGACCACTGTAAAGATCCTGGAAAATACAGAAGTCAGGAAAGAATGCTACTAAACATTGTAGTTCCTTTGTAAGTTTGGACACAGACAGTAGATTGAATTTAAAATCAGGTAGATACAAAACATTTGATATCTGCTGATTCTTAAGCACATTTGCACATCCAGTGTGAGACACATTAACTACTCCTCCTGTTGGCAGATGAACTTTGTTCTTGTCTGTCTCTGTGCTAGGTGTGATATTAGTTAACATTTCAAGCTGATGAGTCATATGATTTGTTGCTCCAGTATCCACAATCCATTCTTTATTGACATACTTAGCTAGTAAGGCAATAAGGACACTACCTGCTGCAGCAGCCTTAGAGGGACCTTCACTTTCAGGTTCCTCTTCCTTTCCTTGAGCTAGCATGTGGAGGATTTGCTGATATTGCTCCCTAGTGAAGAATGATGCTGGTCCAGCAGATGGCCTTTGTTGTGCATTATGCATTGCTGGTGTTTTCCCTTTGAGTTGCCTTGCCACTAATTGTTCAACCACTTCAGTAGACCCTGCATAGTTAGAGTATACACCAGATCCTACAGCATTGCCACTTTTCTTCTTTGACTTGAAGTTAGGTGGATATCCTACTATCTTATAGCATTCACTCTTGGAGTGACCTTTACAACCACAATGTTCACACTTTATCACATCTCTTCCTTGTTTAAATGAATTCACACCACTGCTAGATCCCTTGTTGGAAAAATTGTTAGTGAAATTTCTGTTGCTATACATAGCAACACTTTCCATTCCACTGTTGTTGGCATATATAGGAGTACAGTCCAATACACCCTTGTTGCTGTACATAGCTGCACCATCCATTCTTCCTGGCATGTATCCACACACATTACTACTAGCTAGACTCCTTTGACTCTCCTGATCCACAATTAGAGAGTAGGCTTTGTTCACACTAGGAGTTGGATCCATCATCAGAATCTGACTCCTAGACTGAGTATAAGATTCATTTAGGCCCATCAGAAATTGTAAGAGTTTTTGATACTCAAAGTACTGATGGAACTGTCTAGACTCTGGACATGAACAGCCAGGACAAGGTATAATAGCATCAACTTCAGTCCACAGATCACTTAACCTTGAAAAATAATCAGACACAGTCTGAGTACCCTGAGTACATGTGTGAATTTCCTTGTGCAGATGGAACACATGTGATCCATTTATTTTGTCAAACCTTTCCTTCAATTCACACCACACCTTGTGTGCACTAGAGGCATACACTACCGTACTTAATAAACCTGGTCTAACAGCACTCATTATCCATGACAACACTACAAAGATTACACTTTTCCCACAAATCATGCAATTCAGGTGTAAACATGTTCTTAGGATATCTTCCATCTACAAATCCCATTTTACTCTTGCCTAATAATCCAATCTTCATAGATCGACTCCATAAGGCATAATTTTCAAATCCAGTTAGTTGTAATGTGATTAGAATGCTACCAGGTGTATTATTTGGTTGTAAATACAAAGGATGATTATGATCTATAGTTTGACTGTTACCAGAATTCATTGCATTTGCATTTGAAGCTGCTGCATTGAACACTCCAGGTTCAGTTGTGTTTGCATTGTTTGTTGTATTCTCATTGATTGTAGTGTTGTCAGCTGCCATTAGAGAGTGTTTTGAAGCTCCAAAATCTAGCTTTTGATATCACAGTTTTCGAATTCAACTGAATCAATTGAATCCTATGTGACCCTGCTAATGTTGTGCTTTCTTCTACTCGATTTGCAGCTGATATATCTCGGTTATTGATCAGTGCTCTGATACCATGAAAGCTCCATTAATGGAGGTTAGATTCACCAAAAATGAATGAGCAATAATGCAGCTAGTTTGGAAGAGAGGAGAGTTAGTTATAGAGAGAGGAAGTTAGTTATAGAGAGAGAATGTTTACATGTTTTGTGATCTGATCATTTTCCAGCTTGCCCCTTTACAATTGCTTAGTTCTAGTATATATAATGCTCAACTAACTTCCTAACTAACTAACTAACTAACTTGATCATGCTTAACACTTCAACTCAACCATGCTAACTTGCTAACACTTAGTCTAGATAACAGTAATCCCCTCCCCCATTTCCCCTTCCCCTACCCCCTATGTAATAAAATAAAAAGAATTCAAATAAAAATAAAAATAGTCATATCTTCTTTAATAAAAGGAGGATAGTCTAGCTTAATATTAAGCCAAGTGGTATATGGAGAATAAGCCACTTGCCAACAAATTCTATTTGTTTTAATTTAAGAAGAAATTATTAATTGCAGTTCAAATATTACTATATAAAGAATAATCTATTTATGATTTAAAAAAATAATCTTTTATAATATTATTCCTTATATGGACATTAGAATATTTACAATTCAAATTTATTCCTAATTTGGAACATAATCAGTAGATTAATAAAAAGGAAGATTTGTCTTATTAATTGTCAATTAAATTATTAATTACCATTAGAATAAATTTTCTTCCAAATCAAACTCTTGATTGAATAGGCTAATGCGTGTATTAAAAATATTTTGTTGAACTATATTTTGCTGAATAGGCTAATTGGTGTATTAAAAAGATTTTCTAACTTCTAACATTTAGAATATTTGAAATTTGCTAAAAATATTCAATAAAATATATATATAATAAAAGGAGGGTAGTCTAGGTTAATATTAAGCCAAGTGGTATATGGAGAATGATAACGTCCAAATCCATTCCTCAAAGAGAAAGTGCACACGGTCATATGCAATATAATTTACCCAACTATGAGTCGGGGTCAATCCCACAAGGAACAATATACTAGGCGATTTAAACAAGTAAGGAATTATCACCAACTACGCTAAGCCAAACACTTTTTCAATAGTTGATTTTTGTTTTAACAACTAACAAAGATAACACTTACTATAAAGCAGGTAAAATGATCAATGGCCACAAGTATGGATACAAAGGAAATTACGCTCAAGTAAAGATTCAATGTATTTCATGATGTTACAACTATGAGTGAGTTTACGCTAATTAGATAATGATCTCTAAAATCTCATCAAAAGTCTCTCGACCAAATCAATGAATTTCACTCTAAGCTTTCTCAAGCCTTAGAGTGTGATATTAAACACAATCAATATAATCTCAAGTAACTTTCCTATCTCTAGCTTATTAGATGGGTTTTAAAGCCTCAAATTCTTGTTAATTAATCTTTGCCAACCTCAATCTTCCTCTCTCAAGCTCAAATCGAAGTAAATGGGCGGGTCTTAGGGTTAGCTAATCCCTTAAGAAACATTAAAGAACACGATTAATTAAAACAATAAAGACCCACTTCAATAGAAATAAAAATCATTCAATACATAAGCATAACCAGAGATTTCATCCAACTTTGCAAATGCATAGTTTCGTAAACAAGATTAAAGTGATGGAATAAAATTCTACACACTTAGATATACAATACAAAGTAAGGAATTGAAGAAAGGGTTAAGAAATTTATCATTCAAGTGCTCCAATCTTCTCCTCCAATGGCATGGTTGATGATGAACCCTAGCTTCCAAGCTTGAAATGTGGCCAATGATGATGATATTTTCCTTCAAGTCTTCCTATTATAGTTGCACAATTTTCCAATAAAAAATATGTCCACAATAGCCACTGATTTTCGGAATTACAAATCTTGCCGTTTTTGCAATTTTAGCCATTTTTCTCATTTTCTTCAATTTGGCCTCTTTTGACTTGTTTTCACTTGGTTTCTTTTCCGATCACTTCTAAATCCCATAAAGTCAAAATAAGAGTAAACGACATTAAATGCACTATTTTCTCAATCAAACATTGCAAAAGTCTAAGCTCAGAGAACAAGCCTCTTGCCAACAAATTCTATTTGTTTTAATTTAAGAAGAAATTATTATTTACAGTTCAACTATTACCATATAAAGCATAATCTATATATGACTTAAAAAAATAACCTTTTATAATATTATTCCTTATATGGACATTAGAATATTTACAATTCAAATTTATTCCTAATTTGGAACATAATCAGTAGATTAATAAAAAGGAAGATTTGTCGTATTAATTGTCAATCAACTTATTAATTACCATTACAATAAATTTTCTTCCAAATCAAACTCTTGATTCAATAGGCTAATAAGTGTATTAAAAATATTTTGTTGAACTTTGTTTAGATCTGAAGACAAATATTAATTGTGACTATGAAAGTGAATAATTGATTAACAAACAAGAAACATGTATGATAAAATTATATTGTGACCAAGAGCCTTTTCAAAATAAAATCTCACTGTAAATAAAAGGGTAATTTGCGGAGGTTGAAAGTTACAATTTGTGGGGGTTTTAGCCTCTACTAATTGCTTGAGGAGGCTAAAATTCCCGCGAATTGTAACTTTCAACCTCCGCAAATTACCCATTTTTTTGTAGTGTCTACTTGGAGTATTATATAATCAGATTCTAACCCTCACTACTAAAAAAACAGGGAAAATCGACCAAAAATTTCGACCACACGCGGTCGAAAAAGGCCAAATTTCGACCAAAATATCGACCGCAAGGCATGGTCACTAACGACTAGGTGAAATTTTTTCGACCTCACGTGGTCGAAATTTTTCGACCTCACGCGGTCCGAAATACATTTTCTACCTAAATTACGAAAATAAATTTTTTCGACCAATTTAGGTCGAAAAAGTTATTTTTATTTAAATATTAATAAAACATTTCGACCGCACGCGGTCGAAAAATATTATTTATACAAAATATTATTAAAAGTTTTCGACCTCTTCTTAAATACAATAGAAAAAAAAAAAAAAATAA
>NW_026726777.1:0-97653 GCF_029784015.1 Lycium ferocissimum | reverse complement strand
GTCCTGATCACATCATGAACCTACTATGCCTTTTTTGTGAAGTTCAGTCTGAGTCCAAAAAAATAATAAGAATACATGTATGACTGCTACTGCTTGTGTATAAAATCCATGTTTGTTGTTTCTCCATGGTCATGACACACTGTGAACAAAGGAAAGCTGTTCTTACTGCATGTACCAGGTCAAAGTAAACCATGAAAATATGGTTTTTTGCCTCTTGGGTTGTTGCATTCAGTTTGGCAGTGTCAAAACTCATGATATGTCTATGTGGTCCTATCTGTCTAAGCATCTGGTACATTACCATGTTAAATAAGGATCCTTTAGGTACATTTGATTGATATTATTGTTGAGTATTGTGCCTTATTTTTTTTATTTTTTTTTGTGAAATACTATTTTATCCTCATAAAATATGTCAAATAAATTGAAATATCATGCTGCCTATGTCTAGATAAGAGTCTACACCTGAATATGTGGGGTATATACTCAGTATATCTACATATACAGTCTTTATATGCCTTTGGTATACAAGGATCTGCACATTAAGGTATACATGAGATATAGCCTTTGGTGTTATGTCTTGAAATTGATTTTGTGTCCCTTTAAATGGTAACAATATGCTAAATAGAGTAGGACTTGCCTCTAAACCGAAAAAATATTGATTTCTTGCTTACAAAAAGGTTGAATATACAGATGATATAACAAAATATACTAGGTATATACAGTTCCTGTATATTTTTGGTATATACGAACCCGTATATTTAATATAAAGGTAGCATATCATCCAAGTGGGCTCACAGTCACTAATCTCTACATTTTTAGATGTTTTGGTTTGGGCTTGCCTCTCTCTATGTTTTGTTATTGGGCTTTGCTTTTATTTTTGCTGTTTAACTCTGTTTGGGCCGAAGTTCTTGGTCATTATTACTTTAATTTGGGCCCGCAAGTTTGAATGTTCTTTTGGTCTATGTGATTTTGGGTTGGACTTTTTTGCATTACGCATGCTAACTGCCTGACATATATTATGATGCAAAGTGTGTTTTGTAATATTATCTAGTTTATATTAAGTGAATTATTAAAGTCCTAACTGCTCCTGTTCATTGATCGAGTCCATGGGAAAAGGGAAGCTAATATGTGTTGAAGGTCCACCCATGGGTGAAAATAGTCATCGATGGGCTTTGGTAGGCCCACCAGTCCGATGCATCTGTTATCTCATTTCATTTTTGCACACATATATATATATATATATAAGACATAGAAATAGAATTATATAATTTTAAAACAGGGATAGAAAGGATAGGAGTAATAAAAAATCAAAAAAGATTTGGATAATATAATAAGAATACTAGATGAAATAGAAATCATAGGTGAAAAACCTTTAAAACATTGGAAAAATAACAAATTGTATGTAAAACTAGACATAATAAATCCAGAATATATAATTAAAACAGCCTCAATAGAAGCAACTAACCAAGATGTAGAAGACTTTAAAGTACAAATAAAAGAATTGTTAGATTATATATATATATATATATATATATATATATATATATATAAATATATATATATATATTGTGTATATGTATTGGTATGTAAACAACTATGTGAAATATTGAAACCCTATAGGAATTAGGACTTAGAAAAAAAAACACTTAGTATTATTAGGAAGTCGCCTAAAATGTTTTCAACTCACTTAATCTTTAACACAAGCATGAAACCGGTATACATGAATTTATTACAAAACGGTCTAGGCACAAACTGTTTGCATAAGTTAAAAAGTCTTTAAGCCGGATTTTCTCTAAAAAAAAAAGTAGAAATAAATCTTTTGTCCTTCCGCCTTTGGAGAAAAACTGGAAATAGAAGGGACAAGAAGAAATATAAATTTAGTTTTGGGCCTGAGCCAGTGTAAAACCCTTTTTTTGTTTAAAAAAACCAAACGGATTGTTTTCCTGCAACTTTTGACAAAATTCTAGGCTTGAATAACATGGATATATGTTGTTTGCAAACTTAGAGAAAGATCAGATTTGCCTTCAACTTAAATGGACCCTTTCTTTATATAAAACGAAAGGGCAATTCGCAGAATTGCCCTTCTTTTGGGGTGGTCTTTAAATTTTGCCCCTCATATTTGAAATCTTTAAAATTTGCCCTTCGGCTAACACCCATAGGTTTCAGGTTCGAACCCACGCGCAGGCAAAATTTTAAAAAAAATTCGCAAGGCAGAGTTTAAATTTCGCTATGCCGGACCCGGCATACTTTTGTTAAGGAATTACCAAAGTTATGCCGGACCCGGCATACTTATGCCTTGTGGGCAGACTTGGCATAAGTATGCGGATCGATAACTTTGATAATTCCTTCATAAAGTTATGCCAGTCCCATAAAAGTTTATGGATAAAGTGGATCCATGCCTACTATGTCAAAGAGTAGGATTTGACCAATTTAACGAAACTTGGCCGTAATATATTGATGGTTAGACAAATTATTGGTTCTTGGAGAATCTGGAGCAAGTGCATACTTCTTCTCAACCTGGAAAAGCTTGATTCGAACTAAATTTTGCAATTATTAGGTAATCGAAAGAGTCAACTTGAAAATTTATGGTGTTTCAAATACGCCACTCGACCATAAAATATATTTCACAATGTGATTGTGCTTACATGGAAGAAGGCTATTTGCTAATAGGATCATACAACGGGGCTTGAGTGTAGAACCAATTTGTGTTATGTGCAAGTGTTGTGATGAAGAAAGTTTGCCCATTAAAAGTATGCCCCCACCGCATAACTTTGTGAAGAAATTATCAAAGTTATGCGGTTGACCGCATACTTATGCCAAGTACGCCCATAAGGTATGAGTATGCGGGTTCGGCATAAAATTTGTAATTCCAACAAAAGTATGCGGGTCCGCATACACGCGATTCAACCCTTGTCTTGCGATTTTTTTTTTTTAATTTTTGCTTGAGCGGGGTTCGAACTCGAACCCGCGCGAAGGGCAAAAAATTAAAGACCGGCAATATGACAGTGAGGGCATAATTTAAAGACCACAAATATGAGGGGAAATTTAAAGACCACCCCAAAAAGCAGGCACTCACAAGAAAATTGAGCGAAATGGACTTCATTTTGTTTAAAAGAACTTGGAATATTTTTGGGCCTAAAGCCCAAAAACTTGAGGAACAAAAATAAGAGAAATTATACTTGGACCATTTTGAGATAAGATGGCGCTGGTAGGAATACAAGTTGACTTATTTGAGCTTCAATTGATTAAAATGGACTTAGTAAAAACCTTCAAATTCCTATATACATATATATACACACAATTATCAAAAAGGAGATATACTCCATATTTTGTTATATATAATAAAACCTATAAGTACTAAACTCATCTTGGTAGGACCAAATAGTAGTGACTCAACTTGGGAGAAATCTTTAGTGTGTCTTGGTCTGGTAATAAAGTGGATTGAACACTTATACGGATTTTTGAAACCAAAACCCCTCTTTTAGGGGGGGACTTTTTGCCTAAATTTTGAATTTATGACTAGCATGACAATTTAGCAATGAAATAAATATTTTAGCAAATTATCACAATAAATCACACATTGAAGCTAGTAGGTCAACCGTATTCTACAAATCCTTAATACTATGGTGCTTAAAACCTTCCCTAGGGGGTCACCAAGACCCTTACCACGAATTATGGTACAAAAAGGATTTTTTCTCTTGTTGAATAAATCCTTTTATCCGGTTTTCCTAATTTTCCTTAATAAATTAGGCGGTGACTCCAAAAATACTAAAATCCAATTAGAGCACCAATAAACTCGTAGTAACTTTTATGCACCCGTGTAAAAGTGAATCGTAACAGCCATAAGTTGGACATCCCCAACTTATGATTTTATAGCTTACAAGCACTTTTAGTTTGACCAACCCTTTTACTATTTTATCCCTAATATTCTTATGTAGTCCTTTAAATACCTTTTCCTAAATTAAAAGCCCTAACCCGTTAGCATCATTTCTGCAAATTCTCCAAACTTAAAAAAATTTCGACACCTTAAATGTTAACAAGAGTTCTATAGATTCTTGTTAGCATTATTTGGGGTAATAAATTTATCTCTTCTTTTGCATATTGTTCTATGAAGATGCATCCTGGTGTATTTTGCAAATTTTCTTGAACCTCTCATCTTTTTTTGGTTCTGTCTTGATATATTAATGTCATATATGTATCTTTTACTTATGCTTGTGTTGCACTGTATTCTTTGTAATATTAATGTATAATTTGCACTAGTGATAAATAAGATATGTTTTTGTCATGAGCTTGCATGTGTGTCGTATTAATTGTTACATTATAGCTTATGATTATATTTTAGCTTATCATAAGATAATTTAGATATAAAAATAATTTTATCTAATCAATTTTGTATAAAAATTGAAGTGAGACATAAATTATTTAGTATTTGAAATAATATGAAAGTTAAAATCTTGTATAAATTACGTTCTTATTACTGTAAATAACTTGAAAGATATTAAGGTCATTTTAATGGAAAAGTATGCTTACAACACTTTTTACAAACACTTCAGCTGATTATTATCAGTTTCAGCACTTTCATCCAAATACATAATTGCTTATTTATTAAATTAGTTTAATCACTTAAAAGTACTTATCAGCACTTAATGCTTATCAGCTACTTAAAATCAGCTATGTCAAATGGGCTCTTAGATCATAAAAATAAGTCATGAATTCTAAAGACTATTTATATGTATTGGCATCACTTTCTAGTTAGATCTTTGAAATATAAGTCGCAAATTCTAAAAGAACTATTGAAAGATGAAAAATATTATTCCATAGAAAAATGGAAAATATCATCTGATGAATGGACCTATCTAATTTAAAAGTCTATGATATCATATCATTGCACGACCTCGAATATGTTTTTTGGATTGATTGTATTGTTTTCTGTTATTACATAATGCCACACATCATCAACTGGAAAGATAAACTTACAACAAAAGTAGAGTACAGGATAACGCTATTATAAAAGGCGGTAAATAATAAAATATGATTATTTAGATAATAAGCAAAGATAAAAATGAGAAGAAAAAAAAGGTAATGATGTGATCACACTAAATCGATCGTCACATAAAATGAGACATTTCGTCGTTAGATAACAACGATAAATTTAATGGGACGATACAATACAATTCATGTAACAATCAAAACCAACATTATATTTAATCTAACAACACAAGGGAAAGTAAGTGACCGCTATTAAGATGCTTTGGGGTTTTCTCCCTTGGAAGCTAAAATTAGTTAAAACTAAAAACACCCTACAGGATTTCAAACTTTTTGCCAATCATAACAGGCCCATTACTTCTATTCCTCATTGCCATATTCTTTGTTTATGAGATGGTAAAAGTTAGAAGGTAAATTGTCTAATAACCGCATCAGTCATAATTTACAATAAATGAATCATAACATCAGAATTAAAGTCAAGTCGTGATTGGAAAAAAAAGTCGTGACACACATGCTAATGTGAAACACATACACACAACACATACATGCTAATTCAGGGGATGTGGATCCAGGATTTAATCTCTATGGTTCAATTTTAAGATTATTATTAGCATTGAACTCATTATATCTTTTATACTTATGGGTTCATATCTACAATCTACTATAATTTTAATAAATTTTTACACATTAATTTATGTTTTGCATTGAAAATTAGGTACTGATTTATTGGTCTACGTAGATATCAGACACAAGCCATAAGTAACCCGACCCATTCGAATTTAGTATGTAGCTTAATTTAGTAATATTGTGTTAGTTAATTAGGAATTCAAACCCTTAGATAGTGGAAAAAATTTCAAACTTATAATTTTATTCAAAATTGTTATATTCATTTTACTCGTTGTCTTAAAATAAATACTTTAGTTTAATGACTCTTACTTTATTTTTAACGTCAAACATAAGAGGGAAAAGGTAAACTACGAACACCTAAGCTTATTAAAATATGATCTAATAATTATTACCTACTCATGTGCAAAGGAGCATATATTTTAATTAATAGATGTGATTTTCTAACTTAAATGAATAAGTTCATATTTAATGAAGTCGATAGTTCCTACTTCCTAGTAGTAATAGGATTGTCCCTAGAATATTACTAACGTGCTCTAAGGTTTACAGTTAGTTTTTTTCTTTTTTTTTTGGTTTAAGAAGTATGCTCAAAAGAAATAGGATTAGAGCTCATTAAAGGTATAAAAGTCGTTTAATATTTAAAGAATATTTTGGTCAACCAACATTTATATTCATGCTTTTAAAATAATAGAGATGATATAATCTGTTAGAGGGGAAAGACCATGGACACCAATTTAGATGGTCGGAGGATTAAAAGTAGCTAGTTTTCACAACTGAACTGCTTCATGTAAGGCCTATAAAAGAGTTTAAATTTTGGATCCTGATCCAAATAGCCATCCAGATTTACTATTTACTTTTTCTAGACTGTATGCATACACAATACATTGATTTTACACAGTTATACACATATTATAACCGTAATACTCCCTCTGTCTCAATTTATGTGGCACTTTTCGTTTTCCGAGATTCAAACTGCATGAACTTTGACCAACATTTTAAGATGTAACTTTTTCACCAAATTCATATGAGAAAAGTTGCAACTCATAGTACTTTTCATGTAGTTTTCAAATATATAAATTTTAATATTAAAATATTGAGTTAATATAATCCAATTTAGCTTCAAAGCTTAGTCAAATTAACTCTTGAAAAGCGAAAAGTGCCACATAAATTTGGACGGATGGAGTAATTATTTACAACAAATAAATCATAGCATTCGAATTTAAAGTCAAGTCGTGATTGGAATAAGATAAGTAATAGAAAAGTATCGTGCTGGAATTAAGTTAAGGAAAGAAAAGAACCGAAGAATTTTCTAAATATTATTTGCATCTTCTCTCTTTTCAAGTTTTCCACAAATATCGAGAAAAGAAGGCGCGGGCACATTAACAATTTAATATCGAGAAAAGAAGGCGCGGGCACATTAACAATTTAATTGTGTTTGGTTTTATTATTTTTCTTTTTCTTTTATGGAACTGATGGTACAAGTTATTAGGAGAATTACATACATAATCTTTAGAAAAGTCTTCAGTTCTTTTCTTTCCTTAACTTAATTCCAACACATTAGTATACTTTTCTATTACTTATCTTATTCCAATCACGACTTGAAATGTTGACTTCGGTAACTCTAAGCACTTTAGGCTAGCGCTTCTAGTTAACAAATAGCCATACCAAAAATTCCTCCAAATTCGTTGGACGAATTTGGTTCTGTAAGATAGTCTCCATGAATATATATATCCTACGATAGGAGCTTTCGGTCAAGTAGTATTGCATCTTGTGGCTGCAGAACACAGCTTATCATCTTCATACGGAACCTATTGTTTGATAATTGAGTATTGTGTAACACGAAACACAGTAATGTATGATTCATTTATATATTTAACTGCTTATTCCATTATAAACTAGTGTTACAATATCTTGCTAGGTAAACTTGTTCTTGGTGGTTTCTTATTGGCATTCAAAATAGTAAATCTGGGGAATTGGCAATGCAATTTCAGGAACAATGCCTTTTATTCTGATATATGTGGCCAAGGAAAGTGAAGGGCGCCAGGCAGTTTTTAATTTTCAACAGTGGGACTGAATGTTAAGTAATTTGACTGATTTGCTTCAATATCTTTAGTCTGATACTGATTTCCCTGTATTGTCTTTTACCAAGGAAATGTCTATTACCTAGCTATCCCACGCAAACAACATTTTTCTTGTAGAGTTGGAAGTGAGAATGATAACTCTGTGAGATTACACTGGGTATATTATTGTTGTTAGTTGGAAGTGAGAATGACTGTTCATAAGCATTCTGCTTATCTTAGTTTGCGAGATATTCACTGAACCCATCACACTTTTGATATTATTGATTCAAAATGTTATTTCTTTTGAAAACGTACGTAGTAACTTTTTACTTATTATTGATGATCAGTTTTAAAATCTTAACCAGTTTCAATGAAAGCATTTAATCTGGTACATGTTTAAATAACCACGTTGTTTTCTGTCAAAGAACCCCAAAGGCTATAATTAATACCGAAATTTGACATTAAAATGAAAAATAAATTAAACGTTCTTGTATTTATCTTAATCTGTTATGAAATATTACAATAATATGGTGGATGTCCAACTCCTAAATGTGGATGTCCACCACTCTAGAAATAAATTTCCACTTCCTCCATGTTCTCAAAGGTTTAATGTAATGTCTCCCACTTCACCCATGATCCTCCCCACATTCTCATATGTTGAATGTCATATTTATATCTACCCTTTTATATGCCTCTATGAACCACTATAAATAGAGGCATAGGGATTCATATTGTACACACTTGAACAACACTTGAACATAATTGGATGAATAAGAAAGTTCTCATCTCTTTATCTCTTTATTGTTCTTGCTTCATCTTTTGATATATTGTACTAACTCTTTTAGAATGATTTTACAATACGTTATCAGCACGAGTCTCTAACCATAAGCTGGCTGATTTTAGTTTCCTTCTCTCTGTTGAGGTATGTCACTCTCTCGATTTTTAAAACTGTGATTGCAATCGTACTTAGTGATTTTGGCAGACTAACTTGTGCTCTCTGTTGAGTAATAGATGAAAGATTTTAGATGCATGGTAATGGTAACTAGCATAAATTACCGTGCTTCTGTTTTGAAGGTACTTAGAAAATTGAATTCACATATTTCATCACTTGGTCTCCCAAAGGTTGGTTTAGACATTAGTTTTTCCTTGCAGTGCATGTACATATGATTTCCAATAGATTTAATATTAAAAAAAAAAAAAAAAATCAATGACAAATTGAATCAACATCAACATTTAATGTGTTAGTGCTATGTATGCACACAGTAACATTGGTACTTATGTGCATAGTTTTGTATAGTCATAAATTATGATGCCTTCTAACTTTACAAAATATGTGAATCTATCATCACTGATTGTGCACCCCATAAATGAGTATTCTGAATGTATACAAGCATTCTCGGAATATGTGAAAACCGCAATTTACTACCAACATGAGGCATCTTTATATGGTACTTAAACACGCATTGATAATATTAAGCGAGATGGTTTGACTAAATTATGCTATTTATATTTTGTTTTTGTAATGTTTCTCTATGCTCTACTATAGTGAGACTGTCTGACTAAAAGTTTTCTTTTTAAAATCAAATGATGAGAAGAAAATTTTAGGTGGTGTTTTCATGATTTGTACTACCGTTTGCACTAAATTATTTTGTTGAGGTGGTGCAGGAAATTCTATGAACTTAAATGAGATCCAAGTGGCATTGCTAAGAGCATATCTGAAAGGCTCAAGGGTGAGTCCTATTGTACTTTGGCCTATTATGCCATTGGTTGAGAGTAAGATGGTGGATTCAAGTCCTGTCGCACCAAGAGGGTAAGACATCGAGTTTGAGTCCCGGTGCACTATGATGATAATATAAGATAGTCCCATCAATTTATGGCCTAACATGCCTTTGTATGGATAAGACGTTGGGTTTGAGTCTAGATGCACTATATTGATGAAGTTAATGACGACTAAGGCAAAATAATGCGCATTTGATGAAAAATCGTGAAGCCCGTCCCACTTGATATGCTCCATTCCATGAGGCGAATGTAGTAGCAGTCGTAATAAGTCTAAATGAAAATAAGTGGTTAAACGAATGAACGCGGACGTGGCAAAGGACAAAATAATGTTAATCATCATTGGGTAATATAAGTGGAAAAACATTATGAGTTCTCTAAATGGTCCTTCTAAAGGTGAAGGTAATTTTTGTCATCAATATGTTATGACAAGTTATTGGACATGCGGTTGTCGTGCGACCCAATTTGATAAAATTTTATAAAACCTCGATCAAAAGAAAGGAATACAATTTTAAAGTGATGGCGAGGTGGGCCAATGAATATGATAAAGACAATGGGCTTATAATGAAAATTTATGAAGCACGTATATATGATTATAATTCATTCCTTGATGAGAATGTGACTTGCGATAAGCATCGTGAATGCTCGCCCATTTTTTAAAGTGATATATGTAAAGTTATGGATAAGAACGTGCTCATGTATTATTGGATAAATACCACAACTCGTCTCTACGGGAGGTTTGAGAAAAGAAAATATTTTGGCATAAATGGTCATTTAATTTGGTCACGTACTTTATACGTCAAAAATATTGTAGTGTGTTTTATCATGAATTACCAAAGGGTAAAAGCAAGACATAAATCTTGCTTATAAAAGTTTTGGCCATGACCGTAATGACAATTATTCCCTAAAAGGAGATGTTCACCATGTGGATGGTATTATGAAATATGTGTACATAATTAATTGGGAGCTCTGGAAAAGCTAATATGTTACTACCCGAAGGGATGAAATTGTCCATAATATTGGTGTTGTAGTAAGTCTCAAAAGAAATTTTTTAAGTTTCAAAGGCATTGGCCAGAAATGTATTATATTGAGACTATAAATTATGTGAAGGTTTACTATCTTCATATTACTACAACTATAGCGGGTAAAGAAAATGTATGTGTAATGTTGTTCGGTTTTCCTCCGAATTTGTACTACATAAACACAAGCATGATGGAATCACATGCTACGGAAGTTGGCATGACCGGTTGGTCATCCGTTCAAATATAATACGAAAAATAATTGAGAATTCATGTGCATATATATTGAAGAAATAAAATATTCTTCAAGAATTATCTTGTGTCTTGTTCTCATGATGACAAATTGGTTAATTTACCAGCTAATGTTGGGATTGTATCCCATGATTTTGGAACGTATAAAAGGTGATATATGTATGGGCCCAGTCACTTGCCATGTGGACCGGTTTACTATTATATGGTTTTAATAGATGCATCTATGTTATGGTCACATGTGCATTGGTATCAACTTGCATTTTGGTTTTTGCAAGATTGTTTGCTCAAATTGTTATATTAAGAGCACCGTTTCAAACTATGAAATTATGTTGATAATGTTGGTTTATATCAAAGTTGGTTTAAAGAAATTGTATGCCTCCAATTATAGCTAAACAATTGGTTATGAGAACAAAACTCACGAAAAGAAATTTGGGATGAGATATAATATGTCAATTGGTTATGAGAACAAAACTCCTAAAAATAAATTTGGGATGAGATATAATATGTAGCAGCACTTGTACGCATCAAGCCAACAAGTTAAAATAAGTTCCCTTATCATAATTGGTTCAGGGTCAGGAACCAAATAATTACCATCTAAAAATTTGAATGTGCGGTATATGATTTAATTGCTCCGCCACAACGCACATAGATGGGTCCCCAAATAAGGTTGGGAGGTAAATGTTAGATTACCTAACATTAGGGAGGGATGATAAGCGGTTGGAAAATAAGTGTATATGTAATGAATTATCGCTCGGTATGATCCTCGTTTAAAAGATAATTCAAGTAAATTGCCGACGCATTTGTTGGACCCAAAAGTGAATATTATATTTTTTGCTGCAAATGCTCCAATTTCAATTAGAATTAAAGTCCTTGAAGGACAGAGTCTATGGCGATAGACCAATCGGTTTCAAAGATGAAACTCCTTGAAGAAGGAGAAGAGCAAATGATCAAGATGGTCATAATAATGAGGCAAGTGCTTTAAAATAGCACCACGACATAATATCTCATACAACCTTTGGTTAGGTTTAGGTACCTGAAAATGATGAAGAATAAAGAGATCTCGATAAGTTATGTTGTATTGGAACTGATATCAAATAATCGTCGACGGTATCTTTGAAATAATGTAGCGCTCAACATTATAATGGTGATGAGGATCTTGAATTCAAATCTGTCAAAGAATATGGACAGATATAATGATTGGTCAAATAAAATACGTCGTTCAAGTATATTTTATTTCACTTGGAAAAGTGATGTTTTGGACCTATAGTCCAATGACCTCAAGGTATAACGTCAGTGGGGTACAAATGGATTCTTATGCGAAAAGTAAAATGAGAAATAAAAACCGTAAAAATAAAGTATGGCTTGTGCCTTGTGGCATTAAGATTTTTCGCAAAAGTCCTGACATTATTGTATGGAGACGTATGTATTCTCTTGTGGTGGATGCAATGGGTTTTCTTATCAGTCTGACAATATATGAAAATATTTGAATGCGTATAATTCATTGTACATTAATATGGCTATATAGACAATGAAAGAAAATCCGTAGGAATTTAAATTGGTTTGAAGCATTTAAGGTTTACGAAAATAAAGCTTCAACAAATCTTTATATAGGTCAAAGCGATTCCATTGAGTACCCAAATGGCTGTGATGTCGCTAAATATAAATAAACATCATTTTGACCTCATGATAATGATGAATATATTGTATTGCATATCGCAAAAAGAAATTATTAATATAGATTTGTTTGTCCTAACAATTATTATCTAGGTTTTGTTGGTTATGTAAATGCAGGGCATTATTTGTATTATTACATGAAGTTTGGTCTTCAAGCAAGATTGATTTGCATGTGAGGATACTGCCACACTATGACGTTCGACGTGGCAGTCAATTGTTGATACTTATACAAAGCAATTCAAGAATGCGTGTCTGGCTGAGATCAATAATTCAATAGATTTTGCAATAATATGATGTTTATTTGGAAATGAAGATTTCAACAATATTGTACGAAGCTTGCATAGCTCAATTGAAAGAAAGATATAACAAAGGAGACAAAATACAACACATTCCTCAAAGTTCTTTTCCAGACGTGACCTTCAATAGAAAGGTGAAATAGGTTTTCAACAAATACGCTCGATTGATAAGTTGACGGACATGTTCACTAAAGCATTACCAACCTCGACATTTGAGAAGCTGATATACAAGATTTGGATGTGTTGTCTCCAAGAATTAAGTGATACTTTAATCAGGGGGAGTATAATACGCGCTGTACTCTTTTTCCCTTAGCTGAGGTTTTGTCTCACTGGGTTTTCCTGGTAAGGTTTTTAATGAGGCAGCTATCAATGCGTATTACGAGATATGTGTACTCTTTTTCCTTCACTAGGATTTTTTCCCATTGGGTTTTTCCTAGAAAGGTTTTAACGAGACACATCATCTATTAAGACATGGACATCCAAGGGGGAGTGTTATGAAATAATAAGTGTGGACGTCCACCACTCTAGAAATAAATTCTCACTTCCTCCATGATCTCAAAGGTTTAATGTAATGTCTCCCACTTCACCCATGATCTTCCCCACATTCTCATATGTTGAATGTCATATTTATATCTACCCTTTTATATGCCTCTATGCACCACTATAAATAGAGGCATAGGGATTCATATTGTACACACTTGAACAACACTTGAACACAATTGGATGAATAAGAAAGTTCTCATCTCTTATTGTTCTTGTTTCATCTTTTGATATATTGTACTAACTCTTTTAAAATGATTTTACAACATAATCCTCTTTTCTTTGTTTTTTCTTTTTGTATATTATCTTCCACATGTATTTTCTTGAATTGTCCAGTTTCTAGAAACGAATCCATTCAACCCATTTTATTTAAAAACGTTTATGACAATCAATGCACTTAATACTAATTTTAATACTTCACTCTTTCGGTTGAATTACTCATAAGTTATAAATTTATTGCTTCCTATAAATACTGAAGCATAACGGTTCATTGCATACCAGATTATTTTTTCTCCCCTCATTACAAAATCTCTGCATGTAAGGTTTTCTCTTCTTCTTCCTCTTCTTTTTTTTTTTTATTCGTTTTTGTGCCCTTTTACTGCTGTTGGTATTTTTGCTCTATTACATAATTTCTTTTTGTACTTCCGTCTTTGACTCTTCTCTAACTGATCCTATGATGAGATTTTTGACGTACTGATTAATTGAGTTAAATCTTTTGAGGTACTTCTTTTGGGCATATTGTGGGAGGATCTCCTTTATTTCCTATGTTCTGTTTGATTTTAAATTATTTTGAATTTTTGATAGGTGATGACACTATCATACAGAAAGGAATTAACTCTTGAAAAGCTTGGAAAGAGAAAGGATATGTGTATATATTGTTACTCTTTTAGTTTGTTGGAGGCTTATAATTACAACAGTAATTCAAAAAAATTTCCCTTTGTTAGGCGCAAAATGTCTATTTTCGATTAATGTAGGGAGTACATTGGATTTCAGTTATTTATAATGAAAAGAGGGACAAAATTGCGAACGTATAATTATTTAGAGGTGCTAAAGTTAATTTAGAACGCAGTAATTTTTTTTTTGTCCTTCCGTCTTTGACTCTTTTCTAACTGATCCTATGGTGAGTTGTTCGACGTACTGATTAATTGAGTTTGTTTTTAAAAATACAAATTACATACTTAATAAAAAAATTAATACAATAATTTAAAATAATTAACTTGAATTACACGTGCAACGCACGTGTCCAGGACTAGTATTATATAAACTTACATTGCGGATTCCTTCATATTCGAGTAATTTGCAATTTGCACCCTTAACATATGTGCACTTTTGTGACTTACGTCTTGTATCTTTTTTAATGATTTACACCCTAATCTCCTTAGTTCTTTGCAAAACTAAAAAAGTTATATCACTTTTTTCGATTATTTATACAGATAAAATAGGAAAATACATATAAGAAAAACAGAAAAGTGATTTAAATTAAAAATAAAAGCAATATTGAATAGCAGACATTGTTCATTCCGAAGAACCAGGTTGCCTTGAAGAATTGTTAAGTTAGCAACACCATAATCAAGTGGCTTATCCCTATTTTCTACCCAAACTACCCTGGTTGGAAGAACCAATTTTTTTGGCCAAATGAAAGAGATTTATCTATAGAAATGGTGCCCTCCCCGAGACAGAGATTAATGTTGAGACTAAAGTATAAAAAGAGCAAAAAGAGTACTAGAAATTGAATAATGAATAATTGTTTTTCATTTAATTTTCATGACTACTCAAGGTGTTGGTAGAACAGATGATGGCTGAAACAATAATAAAAAATAAGGATATCTAGTGTCTGTGGAAGTCTTTGATGGAAGGAGACTTTTCTGCTTTGGAGTCGATGAAAGTTGTCAACCAAGTTGATTTTCTTATTGCTAATATATTTTGATTTTTCTTACTCCTATCATATGTTGATTATAGGAAAAGTGTAAACGGGGAGACTGTGCCTTTGAATGGAGAATGATGAGCAAATGTCTGGTATTCAATATTGCTTTTATTTTTAATTTAAATCACTTTTCTGTTTTTCTTAAATGAAATTTTCAATTTTATCCTTGTAAATAAATGAAAAAGGGTACTTTTATGATTTTGAAAAAAAACTAAAGAGATTAGGGTGCAAATCATTAGAAGAGATAGGATAAGATGTAAGTCACAAAAGCGAGCATGCATTAGGGGTGCAAGTCGCAAATTACTCGACTACTCTATACAAATTATTCTTTTAGTTTCGAATTAGATCATAAAAATAATTTTACAGACTATTTATATGTATTGGTGTCACTTTCTAATTATGTAACGACCCGTTTGGTCGTTATAGTCTTTTCGGCACTTCCGCCCCTTTCTGTAATGACCCGTTTCGTTGTTACTGTGAAATTCGAGGAAAACTCTGGCGTCTTAAAAATGTCTTCGCTTATATTCCGCAAATTGCTCCCGCATTTAAAAACCATTGTGCGCAAAAGACGCGACGGAATGTGGGCCACTGTGCCGAAATAAGCGCCACAACAGAAGAAAGGCGCCAGCACAGTGACACCGTAGCGGTGGGAGATTTGCTATCGTGGTTAGGACCAATTGTCAATCGGAACGCCATGGGTGGCCTCTCGAAATCGCTCTAGCGACACCGCTACGGATCTGAAAATGGGTCTTCTCAATAGAAATTTAAAAATTGCAAACCACCTAGTATTGTCAGAGATGGAATCTAGAAGCCGGGTTCGCATCCCAAACCTTTCTTATTAATCCGAAATCTTGGCGAGGGTTCTAATGGTAATTTCTATTTTGGGCCCTTGCGGGTTGTTCCAAGCTCTTTTGTGCGGATTACGATGTGGTGATCAAGTTGAAGAATCAATGGATGTTCGTGGCACCCGCTCGGCCATGAGGTAGGTTATGGCTTTCCTTATGGCACTCCGTGCTTAGTTTCCCATATTCATGTATTAGAAGGAACGGAGAATGCATATGTAGAAATTAGAGTTTGGGATGGTTTCATAGGATGGTATTGTTGTGCAATTTGTATGTTTCAAGTCAGGCTCCGTAGATTCTTTAGGATGCTTGATTTGGTTTTCTTAGTATCATGAATCTTACGTGACTGGGGAGTAGTGGGTGATACCTATTTTCCTATGTCTCACGTATTTATAATTTTTCTTAATACGTGATTAATTGTGTTATGCTATTAATATGAACCTAGTTGATAAAAGGAAGGATAAAAATGTACCAATGATTGTGATCGAGTTCTAGACTCGGAAGCCGTGACGAATGACTCGGGAGTGTAGTATGAAATTTCTTGTTCTAAACTAATAGGCTGATTAAGGGAAAGTGGTAAAATGTATTGCGACTTGATTTAATCTATTGTGTTGGCTCGAATGTGTGCCCCGCTGGTGCTTGCCGTGTGTCAATAGGTATTGGGAATAGTGGTTACATCTTGTTTGTGATATGGTGGTACCTTAATTTGATGATTGTTACGAGGATAGATTTCCGTATGACTTAAGTAGTATTTGATGATATTGTTGGCATACCCATGTTGATATTTATGACATTGATATATAGCTGGCGTGCCCATTATTGGTACTTGTGATCCAGATATATTGAATGGCGTGCCCATTATTGTTACTTGTGATTCAGATATATTGAATGGCGTGCCTATTGTTGGTACTTGTGATATCGACAGCGCATTATCAGCGACGCACATACGCATTTCACGCACTCTCATTCTTCATTGATATACTGTTGAGATACTGATGATACTTGAAGAAATATTATAACGAGCTGGGCTAGATTTTTACTTGAGTGACGTGAGAGTCCGATATATCGACGTTCACCCGAAATCGCGGATCGAGTTGAGCGCACGGACTCCGCGGGTCCCCCGTGCGCGTCGCGAGAACTCCGCTTGTGCAAAGATCCGGTCCCGTCCGTCGTTGGGTGCAAAGATCTTCGGGAGGGTGTGCCCAGACCCCATGAGTCACATTGGGCCGTGCTACCGAATTGTCAATATTTCCGTCCTGAGCGCAGATATGTGCCGCATTCGTACGGCATCGTACTGTATCTGATGTTACTTTGAGATGTTTTGGTGTTGTACTATGGGAAGTTGGATTCAGAAGCTGATATACTGAGACTCGTTAATATTTAGGATTAGATGTTCTACTTAGGCAATAACGTATGCTTGATCCCAATTATATGGTTGCATTATACCTGTTGATTTATCTCGTAGAACGTTCGTAGGATCGGTTGTATGTTAGGCTTATGAAAGAATGTAGGATAAGAGTCTTGATGTTATAGTGTACGATAAATAGATGTATAGTTTGATCTAGTTTCTTATCCTGCTTACTTGTGAATTCTTTTACTGATATGTGCTTCTAACCATTGTCGGCCTATGATACTTACTCAGTATCGCGCGTTCGATCGATACTGTTCTGCTACACCTTTTTTGCGCATTGTTTCGTGTTGGCGGATTTGTGACGTGTTGTGCGTAACGAGCGGCGCTTATCCGGAAGGCCTCCTCCCACTTTATTTCGGGAGGGAGGTTGAGTCTTGGAGTGTTGTGGTAATCTGGATCATTTAGTCGCTCTTGTACTAGTCTAGACTAGGCTGGAAGTCGGAACGAGTCCGTATTTATTAAACTATTGTAATTTAAATTCGAGCTATGAAAATGAATGGATTTTCGCTGTTAATTGTCCTTATTTATTGGTTTATTCAATTTTGTCTATTGATTAAAGTGTCTTTTAATTGACGGTTTGCCTACCGAGGAGGGAAAGTAGGTGCTTGCGCGATCCTAAATTGGGTCGTGACAGTTGGTATCAGATCCTAGGTTACCGGTCTCACAAGTACAAGAGCAATGTCTAGTAGAGTCTCGTCGAATGGTACGTATACGTCCGTACCCATCCACGGGAGGCTATAGGGCATCTAGGAATATTTCCTTTCTTTCTTTCTTTCTTTCTTTCAAATCGCGCTACTTTGGTCAAATTGGTATCTCGGTGCTGACCACCGTACTTGACCCATTCCAATTGGTATTCACGCAGTGAGAGTGTGTTACGTTGTGTTCCGATCTGAATTGTTCTGTGTGTGCAAGTTGTCAAAATGCTGAACACACGTTCAGGCGGGTACCGCTACGCCGGTCCTTCAGCCTCTCGTGACGGCACCGCCTACCACAAGGGTTATACACTCGCTCGCAATGGGGTTTTTCACTCTGGTGTCTCTGGCGACCGTCTTTACGGTCCCTTCTCCGTCGAAGCGAGATCGTCGTAGCGGCTCCAAGAGATCGCCGACGCGGCAGTTCCCCGAGAAATCGCAGATCCGAATTTCCCCGTTTCCATTACCTTTTACCTATTCTGAATCTCGGCCCAAAAAACAGAATGCACAACAAAAAGTCTCTAACAAAGAATCCATAAAATAAGCTCCGAGCAAGGGGGCATAGAAATCATCCAAGACCACTTACTACAACCCAAATTACCCTAAAAACCAAAAAGAAATGACCCAAAACAAAGGACCAAACCACCAAGATCCAACAAAAAGCAAACCAACAGAAATTGTTTCAAAAACATCCAAGCCAACAAGGCAAACCTAAATAAAAGATTGTTTGAAAATAAAAGGCCCTAAAAGTGGCAACCAAGCCTAATAAAAAGGGAAAGGAATCTTTCGTCCGCAAGATGCTGGTCACACCATCATCATCCGAGCATCCACCACCAACATCATCAAAATCCACTCCCCGACCGCCATCTCTCCGGGCCCGGCTGCGGAAAGATGTACCGTTCGGAGTCATCATCGTCCTCCACCGGCATCGGACACGTTAGAGTATACGTTATCCCACACTCCTTGGGCAACCCTCCAAGATCTGATGTTAAGCTTGTCGCGCCACTTATTCTTCATCCTTTCCTTATCAAAGTTGTTATAAGCTTACCGTGGTTTGTAGGCGGTGTGTAGGCGATGGAAAGGCGAGCGATTTACCCATCTCGCGCCCGGGTATCAAAATACCTCTTCATCTCTTCATGCTGGAAGCAAGAACAACACCGATGAACTCGGAACGCGAAGGCATGGACATCATCCGGAACATGGTTACCATCTCATCAAAGCGCGAATCTATGCGCTCAAAGTGGACCTCGGATACGGAGCTCCCAATCTCAAAGACCTCCTCAGCCTCCAAAAGAAGTCACCTCTCAGCCTCCGTTTTACCCCTCACCTGCACTATCCATCTTCCTCTTCTTCCGACTGACAGTAGCGGTTTCGTAACCCTTCGCCCGCAATGGATGAAAAGGGGGATTAGGCTGAACCCAATCATCATCATCCTCCTCTGGAACCTTAGCCCTCTGGCATAAGAAAGTGATCAAAGAAGGGAATATCAAGCTTCCCCCACCTTTATCCGCAAACTCCTTCCACTTTGCAATAACCTGTGCCCCCACATATATAGGTATGTCGTCAAGGACACAAGCAATAACAAGGGCACGGGCATAGGTCACATCATGGTTGTTCGATGAAGGGCAGACCCGACGACTGACAATGTGCAACCATCTCTTAGCTTTAGCAGTAAATGATCACTATATATCGCTCCCCTACCATGAGCCCAGGGAGTCTTCTTTATATCATCCACCTGTACCAATTTGGAGGCCAGCCACATAAGGTCCTTCTCTGCTGCCTTCTTCACATAGGGTTCCGTCGGATGATCATCCAACCGATAGACCCGATTGATAGCCCGTGACCCCACTTTCACTGGAGTACCCCTCACTACGATCACTGGGCTAGGAGCATCCCAGTCAATGGAAGGCAGCATGGCATACAATTCCCTTACCCAAGACTCATTGCAATCACTCGAATTTCGGACCAAACGAGTCCACTTGGCCGCCTTTCCAAATTTGTCATGTCAAATCCCCGCTCCAATAATAGAGAAATAGACATACGCTCGCGGTAGCCACTGCTTTTGCGGTAGTGTGTTTTTTATAAACGGGCACCTTCTCATTTTGGGGTACCGCTTCTTGAACTTGGGGTACTTGTTCTTTATTTTCAGCCATTGTGTCGGCAAAGGAATTAGAAGGGTGTTAATTCTCGTGTCTTATTAGTTGCATATAATTCTAGTAAGAATCAACGTGAAAAACTTGGTAAAGAAATACTGGGAAGGAAAACGCATAAGCTACTTGAGAATCCGCAGTACCGCTGTAGATCGCGAGCCGCCATGGCGGTACCACAGATGGCGGAAAACAGACCTCCATAACGGTCTAACCCCATCTCTTGATGACCGCCACAGTGGAAATGCTGCAGCAGTCAGACAACCGCTGTAGCGGCATCGTTTTCCCCGACAAAAACCCTAAATTCTCAGATTTCAAACCCCATTTTTTGAATCAAAAACTTGTTTTAAAGCATGGATCGGGCAGGAAATCAGTGTGCATGAAGTTTAAACCCCATTGGGGTGCTATTCTAACAACAAACTAGCTCAAATTCCGAGAAAACTCCAAAATCTATTCCAAGAATTTTTCTTTACTATGATCAAGTTTTGCAGCTTAAATCTGTGCTATAATCATGCTATGTTCAAGGGGAAGGCTATCCTAACGATTTACTAGTTCAGATTACTCCAAAAATTCGTCCTATTAGTGTGGCAACCTAAAATTCAAAAACCCCAACTTTGTACTACAAAAATTCCAACCCCTAGGTTTGTTTTTTCTAAATGCAGTGTCATTGTTAACTATGACGCAAGGGGGAAACGAAATTTTACCTAATTTTGTCGTGAAGGAGTGAATGGAAGTAGATTCTTTTGCCTTGGCTATCTTTTTTCTTCTTCTTGTGGGTGAGAGAAAGCGGGTGAGTAGGGAGGCCTTGTTAGTGTTAAATGGGAAGAGTAGGGTATTGGGAGAGTTTTATTTGAAATAGAAGTGAAGGGGGGTAGGAGTTTTTAGGGATCATATAGAGAGGTTTTTCAGATAGGTTAGAAATGGGAAGTGAAGGGATAGGGACTGCTGTCCCTTAATATTCTGCCAGATATGGCCGCTATAGCGGCACCGTAGCCATTGCAACGGCGGCGCCATAGCGGTTTTTATGGCTCCTAGATTTTATGGTGACCGCCCCAGCGGCCAATGTTGGCGCTGTGGAGGTACCGTCCCAGCCGTCATGTAGCCGCGGGAGCGGTTGCCCGAATCTCGTCTATGGAATTCTTGATACGTCTGGGGTATGTTCGAGCATTACATCTTGTGGTGGACCTCTAGCAATCCCTCCTTACCCTTGAGTCCTTCTTGTCTTGTTACCTTATGAAGCTTATGTAATCTGACCCACTTCGGATTTGCCGAGTTATAGGGTCGAGTTTAATCGGGTGATTTCTATAGAGTTACGTTTGAGAGCACTGAGTCAGGAAAGGTTCCTCGACTACGTTATTTGTCCTATTCCCACCTGTTAAATTCGAGATACGAGAGTAAGAACGTACTACTAATGGCACGGACTAAGCGCCTACCAAGAACGTCTTGCCAAGAATGCGGCAGCTAACTGCCTTACCGTCCGCGTCTGTACGCTCTTTTGTCATTCGAGGACAAACGGTTGTTCAATTGGTATCTGATGAAATGACCCATTTCGTCGTTACTGTGAAATTCGAGGAAACCCGCAACTCTGGCATCTTAAAAATGTCTTCATCCAGTTATATTTCGCAAATCGCTAAGTATTTAAAAAACACTAGTGCACAGCGCGTGAGAATTTGAAATGTGGCCTCCCGGCCCAATTGGGCCGCCACAGTGGCAGCAAAGGCGCTACAGCGTCGAGAGCCGCTATTAGAGCAATTGGCTACTGGAACGCCATAGTGGCCTCTCAGCCGCCCTAGTGGCACCACTAAAGCGGTGAACTGTTACGATCCAACCAGAGGGCCATGACGGGTACCCTGAGTTAACCCAACCGGGCACCTCCCATCATACTTTCATAAACATAACTAGGTGAGCCACAAGGCTAACTCACAATTCATGTGCATCAATAATGCAAATCTTATCGGGCAAGAGCACTTTTATATCAACATCATCAACTACGCCCATATACATATACACAAGTCGACGAGGCTAACAAAATGGTATACAAATTATGAGCCGACAAGGCTGAGAGACATCTAGCTATACACAACTGTCTACGAGCCTCTAAAAATAGTATGTAACATCATAAAGACGGGACGGGCCCCGCCATGCCCATATATACACACAAAGAATAGTACCGACAATTTCGACTCTCAGGGTGAATGGAGCTCACTCTCACTTAATCTCGGATAGCGAGTCTAAGGGTCAAGTCTATCTCTATCCACTTGCGGGCATGACGCGACATCCACAAACAAAAGGACGTCAGTACGAACAATGTACTGAGTATGTAAGGCATAAGCAACAACATAATGATAACATAAAGGATAACATGAGATATATGAGCTATGAGATAGGAGAACTATGCATATACCTCTTGAGACGTCCATCATATTTACTTACCCCTTTTCTAATAGAAACCTTCCATACATACGCACATATATATAGTAGTACCATACCCGACCATAGAGGTTCGGTGTCACACATACCCGGACATAGCAAGTCTCGATATTGTCCATTACTAGCTGCGGTAGTGTGCGCGCAATGAATATCATACCCGGCCATACAAGCTCAATGTTACATAATGGTTGTACATATATACATATATATACACACAGGAGTACATAAGTAGCGTCAACAACATCATCATCAATATGTCTTCCTTTAGAGGACAACTATTGTAGGATGAGATCAACAATATCATGAGAGTATCGAAGACTTATGAGCTTTAGCAACTTGCTACAAAGTAAATGGCGGCGTCATGGAAGACATGAATTTCATGAATAGGCGTACAGCAATGGAATCATGCCTTAAGAAGGAAGGGTTAGCCTTACATACCTTTACGTCTTCTTAACTACTTAACGTTACCTCAAAAACTTGAGAAATCTACATTTAAAAGGATCCGTACGAGAGTTAAAGTCTTAAAGGCAACTCTTGGTTGAGCTAGAATAATTCATAAGCTTAGCGAAAATTGGGCGACATTTCCCCTATTTCATTGACTTCCACCCTATTACAAAACAACTCCCAAACAACCATAACAACATCCACAATATCATAATCAAGTAGTAATATTCCATGAGGTCTCAAAATTCATTCTCATAATCAATTCATATCAACAACTTCACATCAACCCTTAAATCTATATTTAAATTTCATCTTCCACTTTCTTCCCTTACTCAAGTTGTTCAACAATCAAGCATGCTTAATAACATGAAATAAGAATGAAAACTAACCTTTTATCATATATGAATGAGCTTTGGATCAAGTTACCAACTTGAATGAAATCCTAACTTCAACACCCATGGAATTCTTGAATCTTACAAACCTTAGAGAGTCTATCTTGATTCTTGCTATTTGATCTTTGATTTCTCTTGGGTTTGGATGGAATATGCTTAGAGGAAGGTTCTAAAGCTTTTAAGAGTTTGGGGAAAGTGGAAATGAAGAAAAAAGAACAAGGGTCGTCCCATATAAAAAAAGAAAAGCTGCTTTGACCCGATTATACGGCCATTTATACGGTTCGTACAATTTATACGGTCCATATAAATGGATCGTATAATCCCACCAGGGGTTCACCCTTCACTAGAATGGTTCTACGGACCATTATACGGGCCGCATAAATTACATGGTCTGTATAAATGACCATACAACCCATTTTTTCCCGAAACTTACTCTCATCGATCCGTTCAACCTCAAATCCTTGTGGAACCTTATTGACACTTGTATAACACTTCATTAACCATCCAAGGGGACCTATAGCTCCCCCTCAAGACATTACTAAACATATCATAGCTCACTTGTTATGAAACCTTCCCAAGCATGTCTTACATTTCCACTTCCTTCGACGAACTTAGTTTCATCGATTCATATGACTCCAAAGTCTTATGGTAGGTGCTTAAAGTTATCAAATACTCTCATTAATCTCCTAAGGACTTCATATTCACCTTAAGCTTGCATTAGTCTACTTACAACGTAACAAGCCAAAATCTCCCATAGATGTAACATTCCCCCCCCTTTGAACATTCATCCTAGAATGTTAGACTCGGGGGATTCTACAAAAATTTTGCTAAAGTTTTCCCTGTAATATGACACTACGATCCTATCACAGCAACCCAAAATATATCGCCTTACAGGGCCACAACAACAATAACAACAACAATGGCCACACACGACCAAAAAAGCATCAAAGAAAGCATTACATACCTGGGGACAATGACGTCTATGCCTGGGTCTCCTCCGGAGGTGGAAATAAATATAGGCACCTTAATTTCATGTCTTCTTCTACTTCCCAGGTCATTTCCTCTATGTTATTATTTCTCCATAGGGCTTTAACTGAAGCTACATCTTTGGTTCTGAGTGTCCGTACTTGCCTATCTAGAATGGCAATGGGAACTTCTTTGTAGGACAGTTGCTCGATAACTTGAACATCATCTACAGGTACAATTCTGGAAGGATTTCCAATGTACTTGCGAAGCATTAATACATGGAAAATCGGATGGACTCATTCCAAATCCAAAGGTAGATCTAATTCATAAGCCACTTGGCTTACCTTGCGTACGTACAATCTCATAAGGTCCAATATCACCGGGGACTAAGCTTACCACCCATTTTGCCAAATCTCGCGACGCCTTCATTGGCGACATTCCTTCAAGAATACCAATCTTTTCACTCAGAAATCTAAATCTCGTCAACGATTACCTGCATAAGATTTCTGACGACTCTGAGCTGTTAACAATCGATCCTGTATAAGCTTGACCTTTTCTATGGATTGATGGATCAAGTCCGGCCCTATTAGTGTGGTTTCTCCCACTTCGAACCACCCAATTGGCGATCTGCACTTGTGCCCATATAAAGCCTCATACGGGCCATTTGGATGCTAGAATGATAAGCTCGTTGTTATAAGCAAATTCAATAGAGGTAAATGATTATCCCAACTACCTCCAAAATCCAAAACACACGCCCGTAGCATATCCTCGAGGTCTGGATGGTACGTTCGGCTGTCCGTTCGTCCGTGGATGAAAACGTACTAAGACTCACCCGAGTCCCCAAACCTTTTGGAAGGACTTCCGAAGTTGGCAAAGGAACATTGTCCTCTAATGTAAATAATGGATACCGGAACACCGTGGAGTCGCGCTATCTCTTTGACATAAAGCTTTGCATAATCTTCCGCTGCATATGTAGTTATAACAGGTACGAAATGGGCTAACTTCATAAGTCTATTCACAATTACCCATATAGAATCATATTTATGCTTAGAACGAGGTAAGCCTGCGATGAAGTCCATATTAATCACTTCCCATTTCTAAGTCAGAATTTTCATAGCTTGCAATAATCCACCGGGCTTTTGGTGTTCAATTTTCACTTGCTGACAATTAGGACATTGGGTCACGAATTTTGCTATGTCTTTCTTTATTCCATTCCACCAATATATGGATTTAAGATCATGGTGCATTTTCGTCGCTCCGGGGTGAACATCATAACGGGAACAATGGGCTTGTTTCAAAATCTGACGATGCAATCCTGTAACATCGGGAACACACAACCTGCCTCGACATCGGAGAACTCCATCTCCAGAAATCTCAAAGGATGACTTTTCCTTCTGAGGAAGTGTATATTTCTGTAATAAACTAGTATGGGATCCTCGTACTAACGCTCTTTCACCTTAACTACTAGTGACGAAACAACTGAATTCTGAATGGTAGCTCCCATGTTGCCCGAGTCCATTACTCGGACTCCTAGGTTAGCTAACTGCTGGAGCTCATAAGCTAGCTCTCTTTTCTCTGGCAGAACATCACATAAGCTACCCATAGATCTACGGCTAAGAGCATCAGCCACAATGTTCACCTTCCCGGGATGGTATAGGATGTTAACATCATAATCTTTCAACAACTCCAACTATCGCCTCTGCCGTAAATTCAATTCTTTCTACTTGAAAATATAATGAAGGCTCTTGTGATCTGTATAAATATCAACATGGAGACCATACAAATAATGTCTCTACATCTTCAATGTATGAATCACCGCAGTTAACTCAAGATCATGGGTTGGATAATTTTTATCGTGTTTCCGCAATTGCCTTGAAGCGTAAGCAATCACCTTGCCATGCTGCATCAACACACATCCTAACCCAACGCTTGAAGCATCACAATAGAGTACATAGCCTTCCGATCCTTCTGGAAGTGTCAGAGCCGGGGCCAAAGTTAATCTATTCTTTAACTCCTAAAAACTGCGTTCTCAAGCATCCGTCCATTGAAACTTAGCTGCCTTCTGAGTTAGGTTCGTCAATGGTGCAGAAATAGAAGAAAAATCTTTCACAAATCTTATGTAATAACTTGCCAAACCCAAAAAACTACGAACCTCCGTAGGTATTGTAGGCCTTGGCCAAGTCTTCACTGCCTCAATTTTCTGGGTATCCACCTGAATACCATCGGCTTAAATAATATGCCCCAAAAAGGTCACCGAATTCAACCAAAACCCAAACTTTGAAATTTTACAAATAGCTCTCGAGCCTGCAGAGTTCTAAGGACAGTTCGTAAATGATCTGCATGTTCTACTTTGGACTGAGAATATACCAGGATATCATCAATGAACACAATCACAAATAAATCTAGGAAAAGCCTGAACACATTGTTCATCAAGTCTGTGAATACTGTCGGTGTATTAGTTAGCCCAAATGACATTTCTAGGAACTCGAAATGACCATATCTCGTTATGAAGGCCATCTTAGGAATATCTTCCTCCCTGACTCTCACCTGATGATACCCGGATCTCAAATCTATCTTTGAAAACCATTTGGCACCCTGCAATTGATCAAATAAATCATCAATCCTTGGAAGCGGATATTTATTCTTGATCGTCACCTTATTCAATTGCCTGTAATCGATACACATTCGCAAGGAGCCATCTTTCTTTCTTACAAACAACACGGGTGCTCCCCACGGAATGAACTAGGCCTAATAAAGCCTTTTTCAAGCAAGCCCTTAAATTGTTCTTTCAACTCTTTCAATTTTGCGGGAGCCATCTTATAAGGAGGAATAGATATGGGCTTGGTATCCGGTAGCACATCAATAGCAAAATCGATCTCTCGCTTTAGGGGAAGACCTGGAAGCTCATCCGGGAATACATCCGGAAACTCATTCACTATGGGGACAGACTGAAGAGTCGGTGACTTGGCTTCTATATCTTGAACCTAGAATAAATGATAAATAAAACTGTTAGCAATCATTTTTCTGGCCTTGAGATAGGATATAAACCTACCCCTCGGAGAACCTGTATTTCCTTTCCATTCCAAAACTGGTTCTCCCGAAAACTGAAAGCGAACCATTTTTGTTCTACAATCATTATTGGCATAGCAAGAAACCAACCAATCCATGCCCATAATAACATCAAAGTCTACCATTTTCAACTCATGTAAATCAACCATAGTACGATGATCACAAATCACAACTACATAATTTCTATATACTCGACTAGCTATTACCGGATCACCAACGGGTGTCGATACCTCGAAAGGTTTGATTGACTCCGATTTCACCCCAAATCGACTAGCAATATAGGGAGTAACATATGACAATGTGGAGCCCGGATCGATCAATGCATATACATCAAGAGAAAATACCGATAATATACCTGTGACAACATCAGGGGAGGACTCAAGATCCTGCCGTCCAGCCAATGCGTAAATACGGTGCTGAGGGCCACTCGAACTGGGAGCTCCTCCTCTACCTCTACCACGACTAATCGGTATCTCATGGAGCCTTCCCCGGAGGGCGTATAGATGATGAAGACCCACCGCCGACCCCCGAGGGTCGGACCCTCGCCCCTACCACCAATCGAGGGCATTCAAGCATGATATGGCTCGGCCGACAAACGATGCAGAAAACATCCGAACCCAATCCAAGACCGGCCCCAATGTAGCTTCCCGCACTGAGAACATCGTGGTATGGGCGACCTTGCCTGACCGGAGTTACCCCTGTAATGAGAACCTGAAGCTCTAAAACTCTGGCTTGGCCCGGAATGAATAGATCTATCAAATCTCTGGCCCGTAGATCGCGGAGGCGCACTAGTCATGGAATGGCCTGAATGCCTAGAAAACTGTTGTCTTTTCCCTCCTCTGAACTAGCTAGTCGGACCCGAAGATCTAGCCCTCTTGTTATAACCTCTATCAAGTTCACGCTCACCTCTTTGCTGTTGTTGGCTTTCTTCCAAATTCTGGGCATAGGCTTGAATGCGAGAAATATCCATACCATCTTGAATTGATGCAGTCAAGCATATATCCATCAAATATGGCCCTAAGCCACTCACAAACCAATGCACTCAATCACCCATATCCGCTACCATGGCTGGAGCATACCTGACCAAAGAATTGAAGTGGAGACTATACTCTAGGGCACTCATACTTCCTTGCCTAAGATTCAAGAACTTATTGACTCTAGCCCGCCGAACCTCAGGGGGGCAAGTAATGTCGGAGGAAAGCATCAATGAATTATTGCCATACCGGGGGAGGTGCATTGACTCCCCTAGAAGACATCAAACTGTGTACCAATGAACCGCAACATCCCGTAATCTATAAGAAGCTAATTCTACCGATTCGATGTCTGAAGCATGCATTAACCGAAGTGTTCTCAACATCCTATCAATAAAGCTTTGAGGGTCCTCATCCGGCTTTGACCCGAAGAATTTTGGAGGGTTCAAGCTAATAAAATCACGGGCTCTTGCACCAACAGCCCCTATCACCATGGCCCTGTACCGCCGCCGGCCCGAGCGACAACTAACCGAGTTCAAGCAAATGAATGGCCTCTTTCACATCTTGGCCCGAAGCATCCGTGGGGAACCGGGGATGCGGCCGGGAGCCGGGCCGAGGCTCCCTCACGCTCCTCTAAAATGCAACGAATGAGAGCACCGAGATGGAACCTCATTCCGGGACTCACCCTCCTCTATATCTATCTGGTACCTCTCGTCCACCTTTCCCCTGCCACTGTCTTACCCTTTTGGGCTGCCGTAGCCTTTCTCTTTACATGCATCTCTGAAACACATAACACACGGTTAAGAAAATAGAAATCCTTATACCATGGCTCTATCGCACGATCTATAAAGAAAGAAAGTCATTCACTTCTAAATGCTCATAGCCTCCTGTTTATAAGTGTGGCGCGCAACACACCCATAAACAAGACTCTACTGGACACGGCTCGTAGACACACCCTACGACAAAACTGCTCTGATACCACTTTTATCACGACCTAATCGGAGGGCCATGACGGGCACTCGGAGTTAACCCACCCGGGCACCTCCCATCATACTTTCACAAACATAACTAGATGAGCCACGTGGCTAACTCGCAATTCATGTGCATCAATAATGCAAACCTTATCAGGCAAGAACACTTTTATATCAACATCATCAACTACGCCCATAGCCGTTGAGGCTAAAAAAATGTTATACAAATTATGAATCGACAAGGCTGAGAGACATCTAGCTATACACAACTGTCTACGAGCCTCTAAAAAGAGTATGTAACATCATAAAGACGGGACAAGGCCCCGCCATGCCCATATATATACACAAAAGAATAGTACCAACAGATGCAGCTCCGAATCGAATGAGCTCCTTTACACAGTCTCTGGATAAATAGTCTAAGGATCAAGTCTATTTCCCGTCCACGCGGGTACATGACGTAGCATCCATAAACAAAAGGACGTCGATTTAATAATGTATGTCGAGTATGTAAGGCATAAGCAGTAACATAATGATAACATAAAGAATAACATGAGATAGAAGAGCTATGAGATAGGAGAACTATACATATACCTCTTGAGACGTCCATCATATTTACTTACCCTTTTTCTAATAGAAACCTTCCATACATACGCACACATATATAGAAGTACCATAACCGACCGTAGAGGTTTGGTGTCACACATACCCGGCCATAGCAAGGCTCGGTGTTGTCCATACCCAACTGTACTGATGTACGCGCAATTAATATCATACTCGGCCATACAAGCTCCGTGTTACATAATGGCCATACATATATACATACATATACACACGAGAGTACATAAGTAGCATCAACATCATCATCATCAATATGTCTTCCTTTAGAGGCCAACTATCATAGGATGAGATCAACGATATTATGAGAATATCAAGACTTATGAGCCTTAGCACTTCTAGAAATGGAGGCGTCATGGAAGACATGGTGAATTTTATGAATAGGTGTACAACAATAAAATCATGCCTTAAGAAGGCAGGGTTAGCCTTACATACCTTTACGTCTTCTTAACTACTTAACGTTCACCTCTAAATCTTGAGAAATCTACATTTAAAAGGATCCATACCAAGGTTAAGTCTTAAAGGCACTCTTAAGTTCAAACTAGAATAATTCATAAGCTTAGTGAAAATTGGGCAGCATTTCCCCTATTTCATCGACTTCCACCCTATTACAAAACAACTCCCAAACAACCATAACAACATCCACAATATCATAATCAAGTAGTCATATTCCATTAAGTCTCAAAATTCATTCTCATAATCAATTCATATCAACAACTTCACATCAACCCTTTGTACAATTGTATGTGACACTTCCTTGTCATCATTATTATCCTTCCTAACAAGATTACACTCATAACATTCTAACAATGGTAACTCAAGTTAATTTACTACCCAAAATATCATTAAATCTATATTTAAACTTTATCTTCCACTTTCTTCCCTTACTCAAGTTGTTCAACAATCAAGCATGCTTAATAACATGAAATAAGCATGAAAACTAGCCTTTTATCACATAGGAATGAGCTTTGGATCAAGTTACCAACTTGAATGAAACCCTAACTTCAACACCCATGGAATTCTTGAATCCTACAAACCCTAGTGAGTCTCCTAACAGTTGAATATTTTGATTTTTGCTATTTGATCTTTGATTTCTCTTGGGTTTGGGTGGAATATGCTTGGAGGAAGGTTCTAGAGCTTTTAAGAGTTTGGGAAAATTGGGAAATGAAAAAAAAAATAGAGGACAAGGGTCATACATATATATATAAAAAAAAAATGGCCCGACCCGATTATACGGCCATTTATACGGTCCGTATAAATGGACCGTATAATCCACGTGGGTTCACCCTTTTTGGAATTGTTCTACGGACCATTATACGGGCTGTATAAATTATACGGTACTTATAAACGACCGTACAACTCGTATTTTCCTGAAACTTACTCTCGTCGATCTGTTCAGCCTCAAATCCTTGTGGAACCTTATTGACACTTCTATAACACTTCATTAACCATATAAGGGGCCCTATAGCTCCCCCTCAAGACATTACTAAACACATCATAGCTCACTTGTTGAGAAACCTTCCCAAACATGTCTTACATTTCCACTTCCTTCGACGAACTTAGTTTCATCGATTCATATGACTCCAAAATCTTATGGTACGCGCTTAAAGTTATCAAATATTCTCCTTAATCTCCTAAGGAATTCATGTTCACCTTAAGCTTGCGTTAGTCTACTCACATCGCAACAAACCAGAATCTCCGAGATGTAACATGAACGTACTGCTGGGGCGGTCACGTTCAGTGAAATACCTGTTTGTGAAATCATTTCGGGAATTGGTCCCATTTTTCACAACCCTAAATTTCAGCTGCCCAGGTCCTTGGGGAAGTCTAAAAATTAGATTTGTTGGGCATGAAAATCCTTCTAACGCCTTCAAATTCTCCTTCGACCAAGTAAATTACTCTTAAAAGTCTTCACCTAGAGAACCATCTAATGGGTATTACAAGTCCCTAGAGTTGGAGTAATGATGGGTTAGATTTATCTTTCACATGAACTCCATTAAATAATCTTCCATGTTCTCCACCTAAATGAGTTAATAACCTAGATTCCTACCTTCTTTCTTCTTAAAAATGAGTTCTTTCATGGATCTTGGAAATGGGTCTTTCTCAATATAAGCTTAAAAATTGGAAAAACCCCTAGTGTTGTTGTATATGGAATCTAGAAGTGGGTTAAAATCCCAAACCTTCCTTATTAATCCGAAATCTCTTATGAGGGTTCTAATGTTAATTTCTATTCTTGAGCCTTATGGTTGTCTTCCTATCTGGAAGGCCTCCTCCCACTTCATTCCGAGAGAGAGGTCGAGTCTTAGAGTGTTATGGTAATCTAGATCATTTAATCGCTCTTGTACTCGTCTAGATCAGGTCATGGGAAGTCGGAATGAGTTTGTATTTATTAAACTATTGTAACCTTTTTAAATCTTGAGCTATGGAATGAATGGGTTTTTGCTGTTAATTGTACTTATTTATTGGTTTATTCAATTTGTCCTTATTGATAGAAGTATCTTTTAATTGAGGGTTCGCCTACCAAGGAGGGAAAGGTAGGTGCCCACGCGATCCTAAATTGGGTCGTGATACTTTCTGTGCCCGATTAGCTCATTTTTTATGCGAGAGGACTGTTGACATGATTCTCGAGATTTCTAAATTTGATTCGGGAAACTTTTTCTGAAAATTGGGCTTTAAGCAAAAAAGAGTTGACCCAAAGTTGACTTTTGGGTAAACGGATCTTTTTAAAAAATTCATCGATTCCGAGAAGTCTGGATGCTCGTTTAGAACTTGTTTGTATATCTGGTTCGGTTCCCTATGCACTCGGATGCATTTTGGGACTAGGGTTAGGAAGTTGGTAATGAGGTATCGGGGATTGACTAGGTCAACGGGACCTCCGTTGGAAATTTCGAGGCCACGAGTGCGTTCATAGCTTGTTTTTATATGGGTTTGTGTATGTGGTTTGTGAGCAGATGGCCTCAGGAGTGGTTCTGGATTTCGGTTGAGTCTTAGAAATCTTTGGGGATTCTGGTACCTGGTGTCCGCCAAAGCGGCACTGCTGTTGCGGTGGGATGGCCGCTGGGATAGCCAAGTGTGTTCTGCCCAGACCGCCTCGATGATGATGATGCGGGAGGATGCGCGGCGATGCGATTGGCGGCCGCCGTGGCAGATATGGCGGTATCGAACGTTATTTCATTAAATGTGTATTAAAAATCCCTTAATCTACGTTTATCACCATTACAAAAATTGAGCTCTTGGGGACTGTTTTAGAAGAATCTCGGAAAAAACTCTTGGTGGTAAGTCTTGCTAACCTCTTTACTAATTCCTTTTTCCTATTCATCTTAGAATTCCTCGTTCCTTGTTAGTCCCTTAGTAATGGAAGATTTAAAGTGGGTTTTTATGAATTTTCTATCTAGGGTTATTAATGATGACATTGAGTGAGTTTATGCTAGATTATGATATTTCTAAGGTTATTGATCATATATCTTCCATTCTTAGTGTTGAATCCCTGAATCTAAGAGTTCGGGTTCATACTCAAAATTGGGGGGTTTTACTTGAATTTCATAAAAATTGGGTGAATCTTTCGAGTTAATTTAGCAATTAGTTGATGGGTTTTGATCACCTAGTGTTTAATTTGATATTTGACCCCGAGTTTCCATTTTGACCTGGTGGGCCCCGTTTGCCCAAATTCTAGGATTGGTTTTGACCTAAATTGAATAATAGCAATATTAGTATCAATCTTCATAATTTCTAATCTAGATTTCGAATATGCCTAGACTTCTTTGATCTTGAGGCTCAGCGGAAGGGCAAGGCAAAATAGTGATTATTGATGTATTGCTGTTTAGCCATCCAGGTAGGTTATGGCTTACCCTTGGTGAGTCTTCGTGTAGCGTTAAGCATATATTTAGATGCTATTGTCGGAGAAAGCATGTAAACCTTTGGGTATGAAGTTGGGTTGGATATTGTCTTAGGTTGGGCCCTGTTGCGTGGTTGGGGCTAGCCACCCCATTATGTTATGACTTGATTGTTTTATTGTGTTGGCTTGATTTCACGTGTTGTTAGTAGATATCGGATTCTGTTGTCCCAACTTGATTGTGATATTGTAGTATCTTATGGGTTGACGTTGATACGAGGATAGAGTTCTATATGACTTGTGTAGTCTTTCATGATATTATTGGCGTACCCATGTTGGTACTTGTGACATTGATATGTTGTTAGCGTACCCATGTTGGTACTTGTGATATTGACTCTGATTATTGATGTTGACACCTGCATTGCACTCATTCTCATGATATGCTGTTGATACATTGTTGGTACTTGATGAGACACCGTGATGAGCTGGGCTCGATTTTTAAATGAGAATGATGTGAGAGTCCGATATCCGATGTTAGTCCTGGAATAGTGGATTGAGTAAGTGCATGGAATCGGGTCCCCCAGGCGGTGCTGGCGAGAACCCCGGGCAAAGATCCGGGGTCTCATCTGTCGTCTTGGGCAAAGATTCGGACGAGTGGCATTTAGACTTCGCGAGTCGCACCTTGGGTTGTGCTACCGAGATTGGGTATTCCATCCGAGTGCGTGTGTACACAACTTTGCATGGCATTGCATTTGCATTCATATATTATTGCATTGCATTACGGCTTATATTGAGATGGTATGGTGCTTTACTTGTGATGTTGGCTTTGGATTGGTCATATTGAGACTTGGCACATTTAGGTTTAGATGCTGTACTTAGGCAATGACGTGTACTTGGTTCCGATTATGTTTGACTTATACTTGTTGATTTATTTGCCTATCTTGCTTTATTATCTGAATTATGTTAGCAATGCTTAGTCGGCCTATGATACCTACCAGTATTATGATTTTATATTGATCTGCACTTGCTGCATTCTTTTATGAATGCAGAGTACCAGGTTGGGTCTTCCTCCGTCTCCCGTGGCTGATAGTCACCATCGGCTTTCAGCATCAAGTTTCGGGGTGAGCATGAGTCGTTCGCCGCCTTAAAGACTCCTCTTATTATTATGTCTTACTTTTCTACTCGGAGACATAGACATTGATGTATTTTTATATTCCGGACTTGTATAATTTCGGTTAGATGCTCTTGTATGGCTTAGACAAGACCCTGGGGGTATTTTCCTTATTTTCGCACTATTTCTATTATATATTATTGTGAGACTTACATAATTATTCTTTTCCGCTTGATTTATTTATTTATGTCTTACTTATCGTTGGGTTGAGGGTTCGCTTACCGAGGTGGAAAAGATAAGTACCCGCATGACTTAGTCAAAATAGGTATATATCTATAGGCGCACGCTCGGTCCTATATCGGCGACTTGCCCTTCGGGCATTGTTGCTTTTCTCACTGTATCGCTGAAATCATAACACACAGTCAGGAAATAAGAGTCCTTATAACATGGCTCTATAGCACGAACTAAGATGAGAAAGGAAGGTTAATCATTCCTAAATGCCCCGCAGCCTCCTGTTTATTAGTGTGGCGCGCTTCACACCCATAAATAAGACTCTACTGGACACGGCTCGTAGACACACCCTAGGACAAGCGCCTCGATACCACTTTGGTCATGACTCAACCAGAGGGCCATGACGGGCACCCGGAGCTAACCTACCGAGCACCTCTTAACATACTTTTCATGATCACACCTAGGTGAGCCACTTGACTAACTCATAATTACCATAAACTGAGGAGACACAAGTTCCATCGAACATATGCACACCTCTATAAACATCATCAACTATGCCCATATGTATAAGCAGACAAGGCTGTCAAAAATAATATACAAAAATATGAACCGATAAGGTTATGGAACATCTAACTATATACATCTGCCTACGAGCCTCTGCTAGAAGTACATAACATCATAAAGACGGGACAGGACCCCACCATGCCCAAGTATGTCCACACAAAAAATAGTACCAACTAAAGCTCAAATCAGGAAAAAGGAAATTCTAATCGCCGATGAAGCGGCCTAGGGGTAAGTCCGTCTCCCCGTTGTCTCCGCGGGCATGAATGCAAAAGATCCACAAACAAAAAAGGACGTCAGTACGAATAATGTAATGAGTATGTAAGGCATAAATAACATCATAATGAAATAATGCGAATAACACAAAATGAAGAGTCCAAATTATACCTTAGAGGGAGGCTGTCATGCATACTTCATCTTTCTCTAAAGAAAACATTATCCTACATACATACATAATAATACCGTACCCGACCATGTAGGCTTGGTGTCCCTCATGCCCGGCCATAACAAGGCTCGGTGTTCCCCCGTACCTGGCCATAATAAGGCTCGGTGTATCCGTACCCAACTGCAGTGGTTAAGGTGTTATACCCGACCGACTATAGCGCGACTTGGTGTGAGAAAATGCATACATATACATATAAAGCATGAATGAGAGTCCAAAGGAAACATTACAACTCCATCAGAGTGACACAAGGTAGGTGAACCTCCGATTACCATTATGGAATCATCGTTATCATTATATCTTCTCATTAGGTTCAACTATCATACGATGGGATCAACAAAGAAGAAAAAGATTAATAATATCATAAGAGCATCAAGAATTATGCTTTAACAATAATGAAGTCGTCATGGGAAGACATTATGAATATCATGTATAAACTGAAATCATGCCTTAAGAAAGAAGGGATTAGCCTTAACATACCTTTACGTCTCCTTAATTACTTAACGTTCTCCTCCCAATCTTACAAATCTACATTCAAGATAATTCATACTAAGGTTAAATCTTAAAAACACTCTTAAGTTCAAACTAGAGTAATTAGCGAGCTAGCGAAATTTGGGCAGCACCTCCCCTATTTTATCAACTTCTACCAAACTCCAAAACAACTCCCAAACAGCAATAATAACATCAAAAATACCAAAATCAAGAAATCATATTCAATTTAATCTCAAATTTATCCAAAATCCCCTTTCAAGTTCACCTCATAGTCATTAACTTCAATTTAATACTTTATGACTTCTCTTCTATGATTATTTCCTCTCCAAAACTTGCTAAACCATTAAATCAACTCAATCATATGAATAGGATGAAGAACATACCTTTTAATGGAAGAACTTCCCCTTACTCAACTCCTTCCACGATCAAGCTCATCACCACCTTGAAGGGAAACAAGAACAATCACCTTCCATGGATTATCTTGAGGTTTTGATATTTGATCTTCTCTCTTGAAGGTATGGAAAGTTTTGGAATATTGTTTAAGCTTCAAGAACTCTCCAGAACCCTCTAATAATATGGGGAAATAAGTGTGGGAGGTGGATATGAAAATGGGACCTTTTGGGACTCAAAAAGGTGTTAAGTTGCCCCCCCCCCCCAAAATTTGCGGTGGAGATGCGGCTGCATCTCCCCTCCTCTCCTTAGGGAGGGGGTTGGGAAGTGAGGGATGCGAATTTGGTGAGTTTGCAGCCAGTTTGCTGCACAGCAAACTCAGTTTGCGACAGCAAACTAGTCCACAAACTCCAATTTTTGGCCAAAATGCATTCTTTTCGATTCTGACCTCCTCCTTATAGAACCTTCTTTGCACTTGTATAAAACTTCATTAACCATCTAAGAGGCCCTTATATATCCCCCTAAAGGTAATACCTCTCCCCCCCCCCCCCCCCCCCCAAAAAAAAAAAAAAAAAAAAACTTGTAAGGGTTTTATGTCCACTTTAGGATTGCGTTAGTTTACTCATAATGCAAACGACACGAAATTTCCAAAGTGTAAAAATCTCCCTTTGATTTCTCTCAAAACTTAGGGTTTTAGCGATAGCCTAGAAATTAAATAGCACACTAATACATAGGCAAATTTTCAATGTTCTTGACCAGGCAAATCTTCAATATATCTTCCCACTTCAATTTGGATAAGTAATGTTTAAAAAGAGTATGTGCTGGTTTATATTTTTAAAGTATTGCATAAGGAACTCAGCCTATATGTTAAACTGTGCAAAATATGACAAGCCTAGTATGTTAAAAGTGATATAGATCCTTAAGTTTGATAAATGCTTTTTTGTTGGTTTAAAAGGAACTTTATATACAATGTCACTGTTTTATTGGAGTTTGGAAATGTTTTTGTTACCTTTCTCAACCCCCCTATTTAAATGTATAGTTGCTTGAGTAACTTGCATCTTGTATACTACTTCTCTTTATTTGGGACTTCAAATGAGCATCTAATCCCTCCTTTTCATTAGTTAGCATTTTATGTGTAATAAGCTTAAAAGGTGGTATGCGTGGTTCGATATGTGATCTCCAAAGCTCTGTGTTGTTTGTCTGAGGCTCAGTACTTGATAGCTTAGTGTTTTGTTTGCATACTTGAGTATGCTCTTCATCCTCTAACTCCTATGAATAATATGTAACCTGTCCTGATCACATCATGAACCTACTATGCCTTTTTTGTGAAGTTCGGTCTGAGTGAAAAAAAAATAATAAGAATACCTTTATGACTGTTACTGCTTGTGTATAAAATCCATGTTTTTTGTTTCTCCATGGTCATGACACACTGTGAACAAAGGAAAGCTATTCTTAATGCATGTACCAGGTCAAAGTAAACCATGAAAATCTGGTTTTTTGCCTCTTGGGTCGTTTGCATTCAGTTTGGCTATGTCAAAACTCATGATATGTCTATGTGGTCCTATATGTCTAAGCATCTGGTACATTACCATGTTAAATAAGGATCCTTTGGGTACATTTGATTGATATTATTGCTGAGTATTGTGCCTTTTTTTGTGAAATACTATTTTAGCCTCATAAAATATGTTAAATAAACTGAAATATCATGCTGCTTATGTCTAGATAAGAGTCTACGCCTGAATATGTGGGGGATATACTCAGGTATATCTAAATATACAGCCTTTATATGCCTTTGGTATCCAAGGATCTATACATTAAGGTTTACATGAGATATATCACTGGTGTTATGTCTTGAAATTGCTTTTGTGTCCCTTTAAATGGTAACAATATGCTAAATAGAGCAGGACTTGCCTCCGAACCGAAAAAATATTGATTTCTTGCTTAAAAGGTTGAATATACAGATGATATAACAAAATATAGTAGGTATATACAGTTCCTATATATTTTTGGTATATACGAACCCGTATATTTAATATAAAGCTAGTATATCATCCAAGTGGGCTCATAGTCACTAATCCCTGCATTTTTAGATGTTTTGGTTTGGGCTTGCCTCTCTCTATGTTTTGTTATTGGGCTTGCTTTTATATTTGTTGTTTAACTCTGTTTGGGCCGAAGTTCTTGGTCATTATTACTTTAATCTGGGTCCGCAAGTTTGAATGTTCTTTTGGTATATGTGATTTTGGGTTGACTTTTTGCATTATGCATGCTAACTGCCTAAACATATATTATGATGCAAAGTGTGTTTTGTAATTTTAATCTAGTTTATATTAAGTGAATGATTAAAGTCCAAAACACTTATCTAATCCTACTACCTCCTTTGTTTGTTGCATGTGATACCCCTAAGGGTCATTTGGGCCACTTCTTTTACATCGGAAAACCTGTTAGGCCCAACTGCTCCTGTTCATTGATCGAGTCCGTAGGAAAAGGGAAGCTAATGTGTGTTGAAGGCCCAGCTATGGGTTAAAATAGTCACCGGTGGGCTTGGGTAGGCCCACCAGTCCGATGCATCTCTTATCTCATTTCATTTTTGCATTTATATGTATATGTATTTGTATGTGAACAACTATGTGAAATATTGGAACCCTATAGAAATTAGGACTTAGAAAAAAAAAACACATAGTATTATTAGGAAGTCACCTAAAATATTTTCAACTCACTTAATCTTTAACACAAACATGAAACCGGTATATATGAATCTATACTATATTAAAAGCATGAAGAGCCTTAGAAATGTTGATTGAACTTTAAAAAGCCTTCAAAGAAGCATCTATAATAAAGAAAATTGTCATTTATCATTTTCCCAATATTTAGAATACCACATAATTATTTTTTTAATATTTAAAAATAGTCATTTAATATTTCCCTGTTATTTAGGACTTTAATATTTTCATTCCTTTCCAGGTAGAATTCTTGCACTTGGACGTAAATTCAAATAATATTCCTTGTGTTGGGCAGCGATTGAAGTTCCATATACAAAGTTCTATCATAAATGTGATACTCCCAATTTCTTTTGTTACACTTTGAGTTGGAAAGTAAATTTCGTACATCAACCATAATTAGAGTTCAAAATAAACAGACAACTCCATCTTATATTTGGGACTTCAAATGTATAATTAATATTTCCTTTATATTTTTGGTTTTCCTCTTCTTTTTTCGTAGCATAATAATTCCTTGACCGTAATTATTAAGCCTCCTAATATAACTCAAAATCTAAACCTATTGTTTTTACGTGAAGGTCTCTGATTAAACCTTATTGTTCAGCAAATTTATATAATTTAGGAGTCCCCAACTTTGTTTTTGTTAATGCTTTCTGTCTTTTCTATTTGCTTTGTTAATGCTCTCTGTCTTTTCGCTTTGCAACAGGTAATTAACAATCATGTCGTGATGCACTATTGAGTCTGATCCCGGTAAGTGTCCCAACCTTAGTTCCTTATTCGTTCTTCTATCATGGCTCCTTTTTTTTGTAAGGCTCGGCAATAAACACTCTATACTTATCTGCTCTCGAATCCTCATCAAGCCATTAAGGTATGTAACTTCCACCTACTTCCAAAATTTATTTTCTATTTTCATATTTTAATTTCCTGGAAAGAGTTGTATTTGTCCAGTTCATTATTGCATAATCTTTTTCATACTACTAGCACGTAGGGGTGGCAAACGGGTGGGTCGAGTCGGATATGGGTCGGGTCGAAAATGGGTTGACAAAAACGGATCGGTTACCGACCCGCCCATATTTAACACGGTTAAAAAATGGGTTACGTCGGATAATATAGATATCCATAATATCCATATTATCCAAAGCTATCAAAGATGTTGGCAATACAGTAACCATATACAGAAGATTAATTTACCATTTTGTCCACAAATCCAATCCCTAGTACATAGTTGCACCTCAACATTTGTGGGAAGAATATAACTTCGAACCTTTTGAATGACACGACCTCAAAGAAATCTTTTTGGAAAATATCCACCCCAACCCCACCCCCACCACCCACTCCCCAACCAAATCCCAGCCCCACCTAACGATCACCCTCGAACGCACTTCATCTTCACCTACCCACCCCAACTCCATCCTATCCCACACCACCGCTCCACCCAACCCTCACCCACCCCCCTCCAAAGCGTCTATTTCATATATGACTACTTTGTACTTTGAAGACAACCCCAAAAAGTGACTATGTTTGTAAACTAGCCATTTTGAAAGTGACAAAAAAAGGCTATTTTTGTAAATTGACCATTTTATAAAGTGACATAAAAATGGTTATTTTTGCAAAAATTTATTTCTTGGAAAAACCTAAAAATGCAAATTTGCAAAAATAAGCAACTTTTTTGTCATTTTTCAAAAAATGGCCACTTTACAAAAGTAGCCATTTTTGTGTCACTTTAAAAAAATGGCTACTTTACAAAATTGACCACTATCTTGGAAATGACACATTTCAAAAATGGTTATTTTAATACTTTCACAAAGAAGCTATTTTAAAAAATGGCTACTTTTGAAAAGAAGCTTAGTTTTTAAAGTAACTACTTTCATAAAATGACTATTCATGAAAATTGACTACTTGCAAAAAGTGACTATTTTTAAAACGTATCTACTTTCACAAAGTGGCTATTTTCTAAAAGTGACTACTTTTACAAAGTGACTATTTTCTTAAGTGAATACTTTTGCAAAAACGACTATTTTTGAAAAGTAGCTACGTTTGCAGTAAGTAATATTTTAAAAAAGCGGCTACTTTTGTAATGTGATTACCTTTGCAAAGTTGCTATTTTTGAAAGTTACTACTTTCACAAAATGTCTAGTTTTGCAAAGTTGAGAGATGGGGTGGTGGTAGGGAGGTGAGAGGTAAGGGTTGGGGTAGGTGGTGATAGGGGTAGGGGTGGGCCGGGTGGTTATAAAATTGTTAAGTTTCACTCATTCAAAGAGATCGATTATGTAAAGGCAAATTCTCTTGAATCCTCATCAAGCCGTCAGGGTATGTGACTTCAATCTACTTCCAAAATTTATTTTATATTTTCATAGTTTAATCTTTCTTGAAAGAATTGTATTTGTCTAGTTTCATTATTGCATAATCTTTTTCATATTAATAGGTGAGATGAAATTGGTCATTGAAAGAGATCGATTATGTTCATTATTTTATAATTAGTTGTGACGGGCTCAACATTTTTTTACATCAATTGCTCAAGGAAAATTCTCTTGAATCATCATGCCATGGTATGTGACTTCAACCCACTTCCACGATCTATTTTTTTCATATTTTAATCTTTCGGGAAAGAATAATATTATTCTTCAAATAAGATTTTTTTATGGTGCGCTTTATATATAGATTCGTGTTTTCTATTACTCTTTAATTACAAAAATATTAAAAATACTTTATAAGAAATCACAATGTAAAACCTTATTTAAATTTTATTAATAAACCTTTTCAATCTGTTTCGAATTATTTTCGAATCTAACTCTAGAATATGGCATTAGTAATCTGTTCAAATTTAATAACAAAAGGAATGTGTAAACATACTAAAATATGAGGGAAACAAAACTCATAAATCTAAAACGAAGGGAAACTGGGCGAGATTTTTTTAGTACCTGGTGGAAAGATATAATTTTAAACCTAAAAGGTAGGAAAAGAAGTCCTAGATTTTAGGGGGAAAAGTCACTTTTAATATCAGAGGTAAAAGAGAAAAATACTCCTAATATGTTAGGAGTATACTCTAAATTTTAGGGATGTAAGCAAATGATATAATTAAATGATTGTTTTGTTTATTTGAAACTGAAATTAGCGCGTACGAAGGAAAATAGTTTTCATGGATAATATTTTCCCGAATGTATCTTGGTTCCTAATATTTAGGACTTTAAAATTAATTAAAACTAGGTGTACAATGCACATGCGGAAAGCAAATCTTAGACAGTATTTTTTTTCCTATAATTTTTAATGTAACACAACTTCCATCCAATATGTTATATGAGATTTCGGATCACTTTACGATAATATTATAAAATCTAGATTGTTGCACGGAATTATTGTAATTTTATAATAATTGATGCTTTGTGTTGGTTTTTGACGTTAACATTATTGAGTGAAATCTGTTTGGCATTTATAATCTATATACTATATTGTATAGAGGTAAAACAAATTGTACATAAATTGTAACCATGAGCTCACGACAAAAAGAAATTGCATCAACGAAAATTGTTGATTGATTGAACAAAGATTGCTAACCAAATTTTAACTAAAAAGTAGATTATTATATTAGTTTTACTTCATATTTTTGGAAATTATTAGTCTCGTATTAATCAATTTATTTTAAAATTATTTTTTTGTAATATTTAACAAGCATGTTCATTATGTGACCAATATTTTCAAAAAGTTTCTTTGCTTATGTCAAATTACGACTAAAACATGCATCAAAGTTTATTTTATAATTTAGTACTATTTGAATAAATAAATGATTTAAATTTTATAATTAAAGACTATAAGTAACTTTTTTAAAGAGTTTGCATCAACGAAAATTGCTGATTTGGACAAAGATTGCTAACCAACTTCCGTAACTAAAAGTATTATTATACTTATTAGTTTTAATTAATAGTTTTGAAAAGTATCAATTTGTGTTGATCAATTTATTTGAAAATTTTATTTTCAATATTTAATAACCATGTTTATTATGTTTGACCAATCTCTCAAACAAGTGCTTTTGAATTTCAGAATACGATTAAAATATGCAGCAAAGTTTATTTTACAGTTTAGTTAAACAAATAAATGATTAAATTTTTTATTATTAAAGACTATAAGTAATTTTTAGGTTTAAATTAAAAAAAAAACACGATACTTTTTTAAAATGCTAGACCTTTTAATCAATATTAATAATGTTAAACCAAGGTAGAAATATTCAAAATTTGATTTAATCAATTATCTATTTTATACAAGATATTTTTCAATTCTATACTTCCTATAAAAGTGGGAATTAAGCCCCATATCAAAATATTGAAATAGTTCTTTAATGTTGATGGACCATTAAACCGCTTTAGAATTAAATTATCTCATAAATACTAATGTAAAAGAAATAGAGTTGAGATTTTAAAGATTCCTTTAAAATTATTAAAAGACTAATTATGATACATTTAGCTAAACTTTACTTCGTTTATGGTTAATTTCTCAAAAAAATCTCATGCATGTATCACACTTTTTATTAATGACTTTTACCGCATAATTTTTCCAGATAATTAAATTCATGTTTGAATTATAAAAAAAATTATCTCAAACTTGATCAACTATATATAATCACAAGTACGGTAGAACTCAACTTAAAAATACATTTTAAACAAAAAATGTGAAATATATATATATATATATATATATATATTATCGCGATACACACGTGCAACGTACGTAGGCTAAAACTAGTTTATTACAAAACGGTCTAGGCACAAATTGTTTGCATAAGTTTTTTTGGTTAAAATTGTTTGCATAAGTTCAAAAGTCTTTAAGTGGGATTTTCTCTAAAAATAATAAAAAAAAAGAAATAAATCTTTTGGCCTTCCGCCTCTTTGGAGAAAGACTGGAAATAGAAGGGACAAGAAGAAACATAAATTTAGTTTTGGGCCTGAACCCGTGTAAAACCCTTTTTTAAACATAAAAAAAAACAAACGGATTGTTTTCCTTCAACTTTGGACAAAATTCTGGGCTTGAATAACACGGATATATGTTGTAACTTAGACTGTTCTGTGCAAACTTAGAGAAAGATCAGATTTGCCTTCAACTTAAATGGACCCTTTCTTTATATAAAACTGAAATTGGACTTCATTTTGTTTAAAAGAACTTGGAATATTTTTGGGTCTAAAGCCCTAAAGCTTGAGGGACAAAAATAAGAGGAATTATACTTGGACCATTTTGAGATAAGATGACTTTGGTAGGAATACAAGGACTTATTTGATTGATTAAAAGAGACTTAGTAAAAACCTTCAAATTCCTATATACATATAGATATATACACACACTTATCTTGAACCTCTCATCATTTTTTGGTTCTTTCTTGATATATTAATGTCATATATGTATCTTTTACTCATGCTTGCGTTGCACTGTATTCTTTGTAATATTAATGTATAATTTGCAGTAGTGATAAATAAGATTTGTTTTTGTCGTGAGCTTGCATGTGTGTCATATTAATTGTTACATTATAGCTTATGATTATATTTTAGCTTATCATAAGATAATTTATATATAAAAATAATTTTATCTAATCAATTTTGTATAAAAATTAAAGTGAGACATAAATTATTTCGTATTTGAAATAATATGAAAGTTAAAATCTTGTATAAATTACGTTCTTATTACTGAAAATAACTTGAAGGATATTAAGGTCATTTTAATGGAAAAGTATGCCTACAACACTTTCAAACACATCAGCTGATTATTATCATTTTCAACACTTTTATCCAAACACATAATTGCTTATTTATTAAATTAGTTTTAGTACTTAAAAGTACTTATCAACACTTAATGCTTATCAGCTAAGTCAAATGGGCTCTTAGATCATAAAAATAAGTCATTAATTCTAAAGACTATTTATATGTATTGGCATCACTTTCTAGTTAGATCTTTGAAATATAAGTCGCAAGTTCTAAAAGAACTATTGAAAGATGAAAAATATTATTCCATAGAAAAATGGAAAATATCATCTGATGAATGCCCTATCTAATTTAAAAGTCTATGATATCATTGCACGACCTCGAATATGTTTCTTGGATTGATTGTATTGTTTTCTGTTGTTACATAATGCCACACATATCATCAATTTAAAAGATAAACTTACAACAAAGTAAGTGCACGGGATAACGCTATTATAAAAAGGTGGGGTAAATAATAAAATATGATTATTAGATAACAAGCTTAAAAGACAAAAATGAGAAAAAGAGGTAATGATGTGATCACCAAATCGATCGTAATATCAAATGAGACATTTTCGTCTTTAGATAACAACGATAAAATATAATGGTACGATACAATAAAACTCATGTACCAATCAAAACCAACATTATATTTAATCTAACAATACAAGGGAAAGTAAGTGACTGTTATTAAGATGCTTTGGGGTTTTCTCCCTTGGAGACTAAAATTAGTTAAAACTAAAAACACCCTACAGGATTTTAAACTTTTTGCAAATCATAACAGGCCCATATACTTCAATTCCTCATTGCCATGTTCTTTGTTTATGAGATGGTAAAAGTTACAAGGTAAGTTGTCTAATAACCGCATCAGTAATAATTTATGATAAATGAATCATAGCATCTGAATTAAAGTCATGTCGCGGTTGGAAAAAGAAAATAGAAGGTCAAGTCGTGATTGGAAAAAGAAGTCGCGACACACATGCTAATGTGGAACACATGTACACCTGAAAGAAAATTTTAGTTAGTACAGGGAGATGTGGATCCAGGATTTAAACTCTATAATTCAATTTTAAGATTATTATTAGCATTGAACTCATTATATCTTTTATACTTATGGGTTCATATCTACAATCTATTGCAATTTTAGTAAATTTTTACACATAAATTTATATTTTGCGTTGAAAATTAGGAGTTCAATTAAACCCATAACCATAATGCTACATACACCTGTACCGCAATGTTTGCCGTGAAATCTTCAAGATTTCTCCTATATATAGGTAGCAAGTCTAGTTTTCATTCAAAAACCATTTTGAGAAAAGGAAAGACCTATAATCATGGGATTTTATCTCTTTTCCCAAATGACTTCATTTTTTCTTCTTGCCTCTACACTTCTCTTCTTCCTAATATCCCACTCTTGTCATGCCCAAAACTCTCAACAAGACTATTTGGATGCCCACAACACAGCTCGTACCAATGTGGGAGTCGGGCCATTAACATGGGACGACAAGGTGGCAGCCTACGCCCAACAGTATGCTTCCCAATTGGCTGCTGATTGCAACCTCGTCCATTCTCAAGGCCAATACGGTGAAAACCTAGCTGGCGGTAGCGGTGACTTGACGGCCACGCAGGCGGTGGAGCTGTGGGTCAACGAGAAACAATACTATCACCATGACTCGAATTCATGTGATGAGGGAAAAGTGTGCGGACATTATACTCAAGTGGTTTGGCGTAACTCGGTTCGTTTGGGATGTGCTAGGGTTCAATGCAACAATGGAGGATACGTTGTCTCTTGCAACTATGATCCTCCAGGTAATTATAGAGGTCAAAGTCCATACTAAAAAGATGTCCATTTCACATTATACGTACGGACTTCAGCTTGTATCAAGAAATTAAATAATAGCACTAAAAAACAACCAAGTCATTAAGTATGTTTGTATTCCTATATGGAGTGGACGTTCTATATAGTAAGATAAGTGGTTTTAAGAGACCAAGTACAAGTTGTAACAAGTGTGAAGCTGCTTCGGCTTGATGTATGCTCTCATTATTATGAATTAATACTCTTAAGAAATCATGTGTTGATGGTCTAACTACCTGCGATGCCATGATCAAAATCTTAACCACATGCATTTTTAAACAATAGGAAACCAGCTTATTATATACCACGTATTATTAATATAATATTATCTGTTAGAGGGGCAAAACCATGGACACCAATTTAGATGGTCGGAGGATTAAAAGTAGCTAGTTTTCACAACTGAACTACCGCTTGACGTAAGGCCTATAAGAGAGTTTAAATTTGGGATCTTTATCCAAATAGCCGGCCCGATTTACTATTTACTCTTTCTAGACTGTATACATACACAATACACTGATTTTACACATAAATATACACATATTGTGTATATATATACAACTGCTAGTTATTTAAGTGGTTGGATGTACAACTATTTAGGTTAACTCTATACGTTAAATTTATACAATGCGCGTAAAAAATATTTACATAATCAGATCACTAATAAGTTAATTGCAGATAATCTCTAGGATAAACATTACTTATTTAGTAATCTGATAAAAATGGTGACTAAATAACCTCTTATAATAGGTTAGATTACACATATCGTGTGAAAGATCTTAACTTACACTGCCTGTTATACAACTTAAATCCCCAAAATATTGATTATATTTTTCATGGTGCAATCACATAATCTATATTATGTTATCTTACTATAGTAAGCAGACGAAGTTCATACAAGGAGACTTTCAAACATTTGCTAAAAGTGATACTGTACCACATGTTTATGTCATCACAAAGTTGAACATGATTAATGATGTACCGACTCGACTAGTGGTTTTGAGTTCTAGGGCCACGGACGTTTCTTTATTTGAGACTTTTCGCAAGTTCATTTGCTGATTTTTGACTTGGGGGTACAGGTGATGGATCTGGGATCTTTTGGGTATGGCTATTTGTTAACTAGAAGCGCTAGCCTAAAGTGCTTAGAGTTCCCAAAGTCAACATTTTGAGTACAAACGAGCTTGGATTCATGATTTGAAGGTTCCAATATGTGCGTATGACGATTTTGGACTGATATATATGTTCAGATTAGGAGTCAAAGTTGCTTGGATGCAATTTGGCACTATTGCATGAAAATTGAAAGTTTAAGGTTAAGGTTGATAAGTTAAACTTTTTTATCAATCGTAACGGGCCCATATATTTCTATTCCTCATGACCACGTTCTTTGTTTATGAGATGGTAAAAGTAATGAGAACAAGGTAAATTGACTAATAACCGTAACAGTAATCTATATATCTATATTCTATATATTATTAAAAAGAGGATAGTTTGTCCTAGGATTTTGACAAGTGGCAGCGTAGAATAAAGCCACATGGTAGTTTTAGGACAAAAAATAGTTAATTAGGTAATAATTAGTTATTAATTTTAAAATGAATTTTAAAATAATTATCTATATCTATATCTATATATATCTATATATTATTAAAAAGAGGATAGTTTGTCCTAGGATTTTGACAAGTGGCAGGCGTAGAATAAAGCCACATGGTAGTTTTAGGACAAAAAATAGTTAATTAGTTAATAATTAATTATTAATTTTAAAATGAATTTTAAAATAATTAGCTATATCTATATCTATATATATATTAAAAAAAGAGGATAGTTTGTCCTAGGATTTTGACAAGTGGCAGCGTAGGATAAAGCCACATGGTAGTTTTAGGACAAAAAATAGTTAATTAGTTAATAATTAGTTATTAATTTTAAAATGAATTTTAAAATAATTAATTATATATCTATATATTCTATTTTAAATTGGGAAGTTACCAATTTAAATTTAAAATAAATAAAAAACTGCCAGATGTGGTTACAACTTTTCCACGTTCAACTTTTAAGAATTTGTAATTCATTTTCTTTTAAATTGCATTTAGGAAGGAAAAAATGCAGTGGAAAAAGAAAAGAAAAAAGGAAAGGTGGTTTAGTAAGGAAATCTATCTATATAGAATAGGAGAAGCAAAAGAATAGTAGGATGACAAGTGTCATCACCATAAAAATCACAATTTTAAAAATACAAAATAAGAAAATAAAAAAATGTAACATTAAAAAAAAATGCAAAGAGCAAGTTTACACTTCGATCAAAATTTTAATATTAAAACGGGATCTACTTAAAAAAAAAAAAAAAGTTTTACTCATTTTAATTTCGATTTAAAACACAAAATAAAAAAAATAATTAAAGCGTTGATTCATTCTATGATCAACGCATACCCCATTCCCCACTAACTCAATCGTGTCCTAAATTTAAGCTACTTTTACAGTTTTACTCATTTTAATTAATTTTAAAGTGGGAAATGAACAACTTCCTGAAACCTAGCTATGACGGTTACATGCAGTATCAACAATTACAAATCATATTCTTTCACTTCGTTTTTCTCTTCATAAATGTCATCACAAAGAACATACTTACTCTTAGTGTATGTTTTGGGACGAGAGGAAAGGTTATGTGTTCGATTTAATATTTTAAATTCTTTTGGGTTCAGAGAAATCATCCGCGTACTATATATAACTGCAACTTTTCTTCTAATTCTTCCTCTTTTTTTTTTTTTTTTTTTTAATGTTTAACGATAAATCTATGTATATGAGAAAATCAAGTGCTTGCTATGAGTTTGTGAAGCTATTCACTTCACTCTTTTTGAGTATCTTCAGTATCTGGGTCTAAGAGAAACTTAGATATGAGATTTTCTGTGAGAAAGAAACAGTAAGAAGAAAGAAAGGGAGTAATTGACAAGAAATAGAACAAAAAGGTGACGTCAAATTGACAAAATCAATATAATAATTTATATTGCAAACTGGAAAAACATTAATTTTCAATGTATACCAGAGGTACGAAAATCTTATCCTAGATGCTTGATTATTTCTTTATAGGTTTTAATTGAAATGTCGATAGTTTCTTGATTTTTTTCTCTGTCACATTTTGTTTGTCTTGTGAAAAATAAAAGATCACTTGTAGCTTATAAGGGTGTTTGATGTTTGAAGTACAATGAGAAGTTATATAACTTCAATTTAATATATAGATAAATTATGGTATAAATCGTACTTATTGTGCTTCTTTATCTTTATGTTTGTATATATGTGTAGATTTAATTTGGTCATAAATTCTTTACTTTGCAAAATAAAAAATAGTAGTACAGTAGCTTCAGTTTTGTATATGCGTGGGTTTGTGATATGAATTGTACTTATTACGTTTGCCTACTTTTATGTTTACATGTTTAGGTACAGAATTGGATTGAAGGGAAGAAAAGAAAGCATAGGTTAACATATAAAACAGAAGATTTTAGTCGAAAGGACTTTTCTATTCCAATTTATACTTAGTCAAAAATTTAATTTAAACTATGACCTTATATGGATTATAGCACTAAATGAATTTTTTTTAATTAAGATATTATAACAGGGAAAAGAAGTATAAAGATGAAAATACATATAATGTGAGGCTACTTTTTCCATTAAATTAATTAAACAATAAGATAAAGTAATCAAATAATACTAAAAATGTTATGTAATAGATAATTTAATAACGATAATGATATACAAAGAACAACGAAATAATATTTTAGATTATAATTTTAAGTTAATTCCGAAATAAAATAATTTAAATAAATAATACTCACAAATATTATTGATAAATTCAAATAATCAAAGAACTTTGAGTAATACGATAATATTTTAAAGATATCCGCTATAAGAAAAATTATATATATTTTATCAAAATTTTGTTAAATGGGAGTTCGGATATTATGTCAAGTGAATCGATTAAAAAAGTCTCGATTAATATAACAATGCTCACAATGAATGATACAATAACATTAAACATAGAACAAAAAACAAAAGGACGAAAAAAAAGTAAAAGAGAAGTCAGTTTCTCTCTAACCTTTCTTCACTAAATTCCTCAAATTCTTCGTCTCCAACGTACGATCCCAACAATCTACAACTTTGTTTGATTCCATGAATTGAATAGAAATAGCTTTTTGGGTACGATATATTACAAACCGACTAACAAAAACTTTTATCTCTAGCCAAGTGGCAAGGTAATAACAAACCACTTAACAATTTTAAGAAAAGTTATGTCATAACATTGAATTGAGGTGTAAGATAAAAAAGTTTTGAATTTGAAATTAAATTAAAAGATAGTTCATTACTTTGAAAAAAGTCTTTTGGATATCTCATAGGGTGAAGATGAATAAAACGATGACGATTATATAACTTCTTTTGAGAATGAGATTGAATTTAAACTAATAAAAGATAAAGTTTTTAATTTTTACATTTAAAAAGAAAAAACAAAAGAAGAGAATGAAAACTTACTAACTACATAATACACGTATCCCATTTCCATCCCACGTTCTCGGCAAACAGGCATGCACATAACATCAGAAAAGATTTTGTGAGCATTTTCATCTTCATCTTCCTCTGTTAGCGTTCAAGTTTCACCAATTTAAAATGACGCAGATGTTTCTTCTTCTCCACAATTTCATTTAACAAATAACATCGTCGCCACTACTCTTCTTCTTCTTCACAGTAATCCAACCCGCATTCCCTTTCTATTGCCCATGTTTGTTGAGGTTCTTGACACTTTCTTTATCTGAATATATCGTATTGAATCGATAATTTATCACTACTTCTTGAAAGTATATTACTTAATATTTACTCTTAATTTTTGTATATATTTTTATCATCATCTTTAATGGAGTATGTTTATATATTTTGTTTCGTTTTGACGGATGGATTGATCTAATGTGTCTCAAATTACTTTCAATGGCACACAAGAGGAAGAATTATTTGGAGGATTATAGCAGGCTTGAACATAGTGAAAATCTTGAGTGAAATGTATTTTACTCTTAATCCTTGCATATATTGAATATTTATATTTTTTTAAGGAGAACATATATGCGGTTGAAACAACTACTCCATGTATGCACAATGAAATCCTAAAAAGTTGCAGCCATTTATTCAAGGCACGTTGAGGATTCTCTATCTTTTATTTTATTTTATTTTCGTTGTTGGAAGTTATCATATTTTTATATTAACTATTTAAACTAAAAAATAAATTTTAATTAAACTAATCGTTGTTTAATATAAGTTAAAAGATAAATATTGAGTCCTAAAATCGTGCACCCACAATCAAAAACACGTTTAGGACTCTTTTTTTAAAAAAAGAAAAAAAATACTCCCTCCATTTCATAATAAGTGACTCTTTTAGCCCATGCACACCCTTTAAGAAATTGCTTACTCCTAGAAAATTATGAGTATTACTCCTAATTAATGCTTAGAAAAAGAAAAGTTATTGAATGATTCTTGATTATAAATAAGGGTAAGTTTAGATGAATAGGATTAATTTCTTCTTGAAATCCTAAAGCGTCACTTATTTTGAAACAAAATAAAAGGCCTAAAAGGTCACTTAATATGGAATGGAGGGAGTATCAGATTTTTTATATTAGCTGTTTAAGATTAGTCTTGAAGAAATAGGAGCTAATATAAATTCAAATTGTTTGAATTCTGTAGTTGAATAATTAATCAAAATCATTGAGTTTCCAATTACCACTTACGAGAATTTATATGTTGAAATAAAGTTGTCAAATAATCATCCAACAAAAGTCTTATGACTTTAGTAATATAAGGAAAAGATTAATTATAGTTCAAGTAAATAAATTGATTATTATAGTTTTCATATCCTTATATCTTAATATAATAATTTTGTTTTTGTCATACATGATCTTTACAATGGATAAAAAGATTATATAGGTCATATATATCAAATATCACTAAACAATTGTCAAGGAATATTGTTCATCCTTAATTTAACTTTTTTTTTTTTAAATTATCTTTTTATTGTTTACAATTAATACTACATTATCTTTTGTCACGTATAAAATTAAGGAATTTGAAGTTTCCGTAGATCTGATGTATACAAATAGCTCAAAAGGAATATTTGAAAAATCAACAAGCACAATGGAGAACAGAAATATATAAAGGAGTTTCTTTGAATCATTTGTGTAAAGAATGACTGTGAATATATTATGTATGTATATCACTCTTAGATGCGACCATCATGTTATGTTATATATATATATATATATATATATATATATATATATATATATATATATATATATATATATATATATATATATATATATATATATATATATATTTGAATTGCATATAAATTTTTGGCATAAACGAGTTCCATCTTCTAGAATAAGTGCTATATGTAAATTAGTTTTTTGAATGGTAAGACAAAACTAATTAAAATAAGAGTCTTATGTCTTTACTATTTTTACTTTATTCCAATGTTGTTTCTTCTCCCTATTTTATTGATGATGATTATTAGTTCTATTTATGATTATCAAGTTTTTTTTTTAAAAGAAATATTGGAGCTTATATTTGTGTTGAATGAAATTACGGGGACGTAATAAAAGAACACTCATAATCATTGATATTATCTCTAATTCAACGTAATAAAAGAACACTCATAATCATTGATATTATCTCTAATTCAATTTGCTTTGTAATTATTTATTTATTGTAGTCAATTGATATAAAAGACTTTATACTGTTTGAAGAAATGGTTAGTAATGAAGCAATAGAAGCTATATATTTTAGTCAAATTTTAGTCAATTGATATAAAAGACTTTATATTATTTGAAGAAATGGTCAGTAATGAAGCAATAACAACTACATATACATAGAAAATATTAGTCTGTAATAATACTGATACAAAAAAGTGACATAAAATTTGCAATATCACACATGATTCATATACATGTGTTTGTATTATTTCTCTTATTACTTTGAAACAGTCCGCGCATCGCGCGGGTACCTATAATAGTATTATTAAAAAGAGGATAGTTTGCCATAGGATTTTGACAAGTGTCGGCGTAGGATCATGACATGTGGTAGTTTTAGGACAACAAATAGTTAATTAGTTAATAATTAGTTATTAGTTATTGTTTTAAATTTAGAAATAAAATAATTAATGGTATACATCTATACATTCTATTTTAAATTAGTAACAAAAATTTGCCAGATCAAGACTTTTCCACGTTCAAATTTTAAGAATTTGTAATTCATTTCTTCTAAATTTTACTTGAGAAAAATAAAAAATGAAGCGGAAAAAGAAAAGAAAAAAGAGAAGGTGGTTTACAAAGAAAATAAGAAAGAAAGAAAGTGGGCAACAAAGATGGAACCGGTGCCACACAATTTTAGGACATTGCTAATAAACATTGTAAATAATTGAAATGAGATATAGAATTCTCAATTTGTTTTGAAAGAGTAAAAGTTAAAAAAAAAAAAAAAAAAAGCTAACCTAAATGCACATATATATAAATAATAAAAATCACACGATGCACATCACTTACCCCATTTCCCCCACTAATTCACAAACACACGCATGCACGCATTAAAACTTTAAAAATTTCTAAAACACGTTTTTTGGATCTTTTTTGTAACAAATTTATTTTCAGAAATATAAGCATAAAAAACACGTTCTTGGGAAGTTACCAAGTAAAGTTATAACTGCAAAAATGTCTAATTTTTGTATTTTAAAATTGGGAAGTTACCAACTGGTAAAATTATAACTTTAAAAAGAGACATAAAATAAAATATAAGTAACACATGTAGGGACAATTTGGTTCCACCAAATCCGGATAATGGTCCGGAACTTCCAAACCATTACTTATTCTTTATTTTTTTGGGGGAAAGTCTAGGCCAGAAGAGGTTGCATTTAACTTTTGGCTATTTGCATTCATGTTTTTAGTTTCCTTTCTTAATCGTACTTGCGTTGTGGACATGCAGTGAATCAAACTTTGGGTGTTCCTTAAAAGATTTAAATTTTGAGAATGTATGTTGAGTGTTTTTATTAATATAGTACTAATAGTAATTGATTTATTGTGATAGTCTGTCTGGAATTTATGCTTCACTGATGTCTCTTACTCCCTTGGTGTTCAAATAGCTTTTTCAGTTAACATTGTTGGTAGTCCTTTTTTTGTTCATTCCAAGTATAAGGGAATGTTGGTGATATAAGATTCCTACGTAATCTTGTGATGCAGATAATATCCGGTCCATGGCTTGCTCGGTCACTTGAGGAAGCGGTGGAGGAATACAATGGAGATTCATTTGGGAAAGTCAAGCAGTATTTTAAAGATCGATCCGAGGTATAAAAGTGTATCCGTGCGCACCAACAAATGTTTGCTATGAATCTACTATTTGGTGGGCATTTTATTAAATGAATGGATGTCAATATCCGCGCACACCAACAAATGTCTATTATGAATCTACTATTTAGTTTCATGGGCATTTTATTAAATGAATGGATGTCAATATTTATTATTGTGTATGGTTTCTCAAGTTTCTATCTAATTTATCCTTAATTCGTTACATGGTTGATTTATGCGCCGCCTCATTCGATGAATAGTGAAGAAGACTAAGAAGACGCTGTTGGATAGGAGGCACTTTCTCTTGGGCGAGATCCACCATTTGGGAGAAGATTCTCTCCCGTAAGGCTTATTTCTAAATTTATTTGGCGGAAGTACGCAAGCAAGCTTTTGAATTCAAGAGTAAGTTAATATCTTCTTTGATTTTTTTTAGGGAAGGTAATAAGTACTATCATTCAGTGATCAACACTTAGTGATGCTAAAATTACGTACAAGGGAAAAAAATTGTATCCTTCTTCTAAACTTGATAGGACTTATTGAAACCAAAAAAAAAAAAAGAAAAGGATTTTGCCTAGCATAAATCATTGTATGATATCTTAATATAGATACTACTCTGCTTCTTAGATCTAAGTGGAATGTACCAGGATGTTGTAACATGAAGCAATCTGAATATTAAATTTTTTTTGCTCTCAATATTAAAATGCGTTGTTTAAAGTTTTTATGTTGCGAGTGTTTTGTTGTAGTGTTTTGGGATCATTTTATGTGCATATGTAGATACAAGATTTGAATGTCTCAAATCTGTGCATATGCAGATATAAGATTTGAATGTCTCAAATCTGTTTTCCTTGAGGTTGTCATTTATTTAGTTATTTTTAGCTAAACTGTACAACCAGACTTTCAACTCTTTATTTAGTTCATTTGAACCTAAGATATTATAAGTTGTGTGACTATTTTTTCCATCTTTTCTATCAGGTTGGTCTAAACCAATATGTATAGATGGACATGATTTTGAAAATCAATACCGGCAACTGAATGTTATTCAAGGAGTTGAAAAACTCAAAATGATAATGCTAAGTACGAGCCCAACATGCTGAGTTTTGAGACAGTTTTTGTCACAATCTTTTATGTACTACTGACAGCTAACTACACAAAGCCAAAGGCTTTAGTACCAACACAACGGAAAATGACATTTCCATATACATGTGGATATTCACAATTTAAAGGTCGATTCTATTTGCAGGTGGAGGTTAAATTCTGAATCTCTCTGAAAATAGTACTTCTAATTCTTTTTTTCTAAGAGATTACTGATTTAGATATCTTTATCTCTATGAATTTGAACTTTTCTTTTGATGAATGCTCATATATTTTCTTCTTGCCCAAAAGTTCACTTTAAGAGATCTAATTTCCATGAGGATAGATGTTCTAATTAAACATATGCGTTACTGCATATCGTTTGGTGGCATATATTTAGTGTGTACATCTCACAAACTATAGTCATGGCTGTGTAGCCCAAGGCAAGGCATCAAGCATCGGTACTTTTGATTAGCTGAATCACAAACCGAACGAATTCCTCACTAATAGATATTTTTCGAGCTCCTCCATTTCAATCTTCCATTTATTGATATATACTTGCCTTTTGCAGGTTTTCATCCTAAACTACTCCAAATATTGTGGTTTATGGAATGGTAAAAATTGCCTACTAAGCTGATGACTACAGTTCCTACAACATAGGAAATGATGAGTTCGAATGAGCTTATGATGATAATTTTGGGTGCTATGCATGATTAAGATGCTTGTGTGTTTTGCACATACTGTAGAATAAAAGATGTCTGTTATATACGCATCATAATGATGTACACAAGGTGTTTTTGTGATGGGTATCTATTTCGCACATGTATATGAAAATGCCATGTCCTGCCGTGTTAGTACCAAGGCCTTTGGCTAAGTGTACTTAGCGGTTGTAGTACAAAAAAAGATTGGGACTTAGGACTTCTTTCCTCTCTTTTTCTTTTCAATGGTAGAGTTTGAGAATTGTCTGTCTACGACTACAAGACATAGGAAGTGTAAAGGCGTATTCGTTACAGACATTCAATACTCAAAGTGTTTAAACTAGAAGTGTACGTATTCTATTTGATTTTATTTAAATCTGTATTTTGTGTAAATTCTCATATATTGTGGATTTCTTAGTCGTTTAGAAGGTTCGGAAGAAAATGATGTATAGTGGCTAATAGTTACAAGAAACTGGATACAGAAGCACTAACTGGGTTGTTTTCTAATGAAGAATAATACACACACTTGGAACTTCTTTGATCTCATCTATCTTCTAATCTTCAACCATGCTTCAATAGTGTTACTAGGAGTAAGCGATGTACCTTTTCTTTGATAATAAGATATTTGATTAAACCAAGTCTCTGCAAGTTTAGAATCTTTCTAACACAGAGAAATTGTATCTGTATTGAGGGGGTACTAAACTTGAATAAGAAGCGAAAGCATTCTATGTATTTTTATAACTTCACACTTCTTTTTATGTTGTTTGGCTTTTGATTGTTCTACATATCAGTACGGTTTTTCTCCCCGGTCATCATTAGTTAATTCGTTAAAGACATTAATATTGTTTACTAAATTTTTATTTTTCCTTTAGTGTTGCCTTATTAATTACTCCAATTATATCAACGTAACATTATTGTCATACCAATTTCCAAGTGTGTCTTAAAGTTATCTTTGATGGGATGGACAAAGAGATACCAAAGGTACACACATTGTAAAATTTTGAAAAATAAAATGTTTAATCCTTTAATGTTTTAAAATCCTTAAGTTAATTTTTTGTCAGTATATAAATTTGGTTAGGATGTTGAGGGCTTGATTTAGTATATGCAGCTATATTGCTGGAGTTGATCTGCGGAAAATTAGATTTCGATGACTTCAATGACCCGTCAGATACATTAGAAAATACTTGAAGTCGTTAGTGATTCTTAAGAATATATTTAGTTAAATGTCAGATTTTTATTTTATTTCTAGAAATTATTTTTGTCACAAACAAGATGTTTTAAATGCTTGTCTTTATTTAGAATTGTAAAAGCAGGTTCTATTTCTATTTTATAGGTATAAATGCTTGAAACTAAACAATTTGAAATCTTCAATATTATAAACAAATTTATTTCAAATTGTGTAGATGTGAAAACCTCATGATAATCGTGATATTAGGAAAATTAGAAAATTGAATCTTTGGCATCACTATGATTTTTAAGATGAATTCAATTTTTTTGTGGTTCAACTTTTTACATGTTATTAACATGTTGTGTTACAGTGTAAGTATAAATTCTTAATGTTAGCAATTTTCAAGATGATTAGAACTTAAAGTCTAAATTGTTACAATTATCTATCTACGCTCTTTTTTCCCTTGAAACTATCCACGCATCGCGCGGGTACGTATATAGTAATTATTTACAACAAATAAATCATAGCATTTGAATTTAAAGTCAAGTCGTGATTGGAATAAGATAATTAAGTAATAGAAAAGTATACTAACGTGTTGGCATTAAGTTAAGGAAAGAAAAGAACTGAGAATTTTCTAAATATTATTTGTATCTTCTCTAACATAGGCGATAGCAATATCGAATTTCAGATTCACTTATGTCGAAAGGAGATGTTGGCCCCTTTTCAAGTTTTCCACAAATATTGAGAAAAGAAGGCGCGGGCACATACACAATCTAACTGTGTTCGGTTTTATTATTTTTTTTTTCTTTTATGGAACTAATGGCACAAGTTATTAGGAGAATTACACACATAATATTTACAAAAGTCTTCGGTTCTTTTCTTTCCTTAACTTAATTCTAACACGTTAGTATACTTTTCTATTACTTATCTTATTCGAATCACGACTTGAAATGTTGACTTTGGTAACTCTAAGCACTTTAGGCTAGCGATTCTAGTTAACAAATAGCCATACCAAAAATTCCTCCAAATGGTTCTGTAAGATAGTCTCCATGATATATATATATATATTCTGCGATAGGAATTTTCGGTCAAGTAGTATTGCTCCTTGTGGCTGCAGCACACAGCTTATCATCTTCATGCGAAACCTATTGTTTGATAATTGAGTATTGTGTAACACGAAACACAGTAATTTATGATTCATTTATATATTTTTTTCCCACAGAACTGCTGATTCCATTATAAACTAGTGTTGCAATATCTTGCTAGGTAACCTTGTTCTTGGTGGTTTCTTATTGGCATTCAAAATAGTAAATCTGAGGGATTGGCAAGGCAATTTCATCTGGAACAATGCCTTTTATTCTGATATATGTGGTCAAGGAAAGTGAAGGGCACCAGGCAGTTGTTAATTTTCAACCATGGGACTGAATTTTAAGTAATTTGAGTGATTTGCTTCAATATCTTTAGTCTGATACTAATTTCTCTGTATTGTCTTTTACCAAGGAAATGTCTATTACCTAGCTATCCCTCGCAAACATTTTTCTTGTAGAGTTGGATGTGAGAATGACAACTTTGTGGAATTACACTGGGTATATTGTTGTTGTTAGTTGGAAGTGATAATGACTATTCATAAGCATTATGCTTATCTTATTGTCACGTCCGAAATCGTTGGTAGGCAAAACCTTTCCCAAATCATTCATTCAACCACAATAAAGTAATGAAGAAAATCGAAATATAAGTCTCAACAAAGATAATAAGAAGGATAAGTAATAAGTGCGGAAGTAATACAACAATCCCAAGGAATAAATACATGTCTAAAAGGCAGGCGATAAAACTATATAACAAGATCCACTACTAGAAATGCTACGAGTCTGAATATGAATACAAGCCTGAAAATGGAATACTGTCTCAGATTATCAAAATAAGAGAAGTAAATAAGAAGAGGCATCCGGGTTGCGGATCCGTCCATGTGCTCACCCTGGATGCTCATCAGCAAAGCCTCGAGAAATCAGCCATGAGGAGAGGAAGTCGACCCTATCACGTACACTGCACTCATAAAAGAATGCAGCAAGGAATATATATATATACAAACACTATATCTTGGTAGGTATCATACTAACATTATCATGACAACATTTGACCATTATGGAATAATCACATATATAAAGAAAGAGTCTGAAAGATAATCATGCTCATAATCAAGTATCAATCAACACAGTCCAAGAATAGTATCACAAACACCGAAAGATCAACAACCGAATCATAACCTATGGTGAAGCACCTAAACACAAGTCTGCCATGTTTCCTACAATTCCTCAAATCAATCACAACCACAAGTACGATCCATGAATTCGATCCATAGATACAATGAGATGATAATGATGAATGCATATGCAATGATACGCACACACACTCTGGGTGGAATACCTCCATGCCTCGATAGTCATGACCCATGGGGGACCCGTGATCCATAACTATTTTCACTTTGTGCTGCGGCGCATAGCTTAACGATCCGTTATATATACTCTCTCCGTCCCAAACTTGCCACAACATCAAGTAGAAGCATTGTCCTCTTTTGACTTGGCACAAAGTTTAAGATATAAAGGAAGACTTTTGAAATGTGTAGTCCAAAACAAGGCTTAGATATTTGTGTTGTTCCTACGACCTTCTCAAGTGGACCCATGAAGCCATTTGGCAGCTTGGAGTCTTTATCATAAAATGGTCATAAATCTTGATCTCATAAAGTTAAATTGTTTCTAAATATGGAAAGGGGACAATCTTTTCGGGACAAAATAGGTTTAATATATGTTGCGGTGCGCAACCCGATCCAATATATGTATAAAATATGTTGCGTCGCACAACCCGATCAAATATAAGTATAATATATGTTGCGGCGCGCAACCCGTCATATATATATATATATATATATATATATATATATATATATATATATATATATATATATATATACCTCAATCATATAATCCAAATGTATGAGTATGACTGCATGAGTGATATCTATACCAATAAGAATATGTCAATATCAATGGTGCCACACATGGGCACATGTCATGGGAATCTATCAATATCAATGGTGCCACACATGGACACATGTCACGAGAATCTATTAATATCAATGGTGCCACACATGGACACATGTCACGAGAATCTATCATTATCAATGGTGCCACACATGGACACATAATCACAACCGAATCATAACCTATGGTGAGACTCCATGATGTTCATAATTCCTCAAATCAATCTCATGCATATCTATAATGAACTCGTATGCATCCTCGCTAGGCGTGCCGAAGAACTTTGGCGGCTCCATCTTCAAAATCCGTGTGATGGGATCCGATCCCCAAACTATTTAAGAAATAAGAGGAAGACTTTTAATGTGTGGTCCAAGACAAGCCTTAGATATTTGTGTTGGCTGTAAATCATCTATAAAGTTAAATTGTTTCCATAAGAGACAATCTTCGGGGGGAAGGTTAAATATACCCTCAATACGCGGGGCCATAAAATATGTTATGATCCCGGCGGGGCGCGTCCCCATAATATATGTTGTGGCGTGCAACCCGATCCAATATAAGTCCAATATATGTTGCGATACACAACCCGATCCAAATGTGTACAGTATGAACATGAGTGATATCACCTATCACACGGGAAACCACCGGAATCTATCAAATAGTGCACACATGGACCATAATCAACGGCATGCTGGGCATCGAGATGAAGGAGGATACGGGCCCGGTGTCATCTTCAAAATCGGGTCGAACATGACCTCGGGGTCTCGGGTTGTACACCTTATACCTCTCCCACCTAGCTTCTCTCTCGGTTATCGTTCGGCATGCTCTGGAGAAAGCCGATCATGCTCGCCTGAAATACTAGGTCAAACATGACCTCGGGGGCTAGGGGCCACCTCGCACACGCCTCTCGCCGATGTAGCTCCACGGCCTCTAGCGCCGGCCCTAATAGCGGGCTCGGGCACCTTGTCCCTTACAATCTTAGCTTGTGTTCTCACCATCTGTGAGAGAATATAAATGAATCAAATACCAATTCGAAAGTTCCAGATACCAATTTCAATAAAGTAGCATGAAAGAATGAAAGAATTTGAAGTTTCCTAAATGTCCCATAGCTTATTGCAGATAAGCACGGAGCTCATCATATCCATCCGCAAGACTCTACTAGACATGCTCTTGTACTTATAGACCAGGTAACCTAGGGCTCTGATACCAACTTGTCTTATTTTGATAATCTGAGACAGTATTCCATTTTCAGGCTTGTATTTATATTTAGACTTGTAGTATTTGTAGTAGTGGCTCTTGTACGGCCTTAGACCAGATTGCTTGGGATTGTTGTATTACTTCCGCACTTATTTACTTATCCTTATTATTATCTATGTTGAGACTTATATTTCGATTATCTTTATAACTTTATTGTGGTTGAATGAATGATTAGGAAAGGGTTCGTCTACCAAGCTGGCGGGAAATGGTAGGTGCTCGTACGTTGCTCGATTTGGGACGTGACACTTATTTTGCGAGATAATCTGAGAGAGCTTTGTCTTTGTGATATATAAATGTATTCACTTAAAGCTGGATTCAAGACTTTAATTTCATGAGTTCAGCCTTTAATTTTTTGTCACTAAACCCATCACACTTTTGATATTATGGATTCAAAATATTATTTCTTTTGAAAATGTACATAGTAACTTTTTACTTATATATCTATATACTTCATTTCAGAAATACCGAATTCAATCGAACTCATTGTTTATGTGCTTCATTCGCCATTGTATTGATCACTATTGCTTATAACAGCTTCGTTCACTTGTCTTGCTAGCCTTGGTGCTCATAATGTCTTACTAGCGGTATAGGAGCCGACTTGACACGTAACTGAGCAAAATGGGGGAAATTCATTTTGTGTATAGAAGGTGGGCAATATGCATGGTTGGTTTTAAAGTAGAATTAGGCGAGTCATTATCATATTATATAAACTTACATTGCGGATTCCTTCATATTCGATTAATTTGCAATTTGAGCCCTTAATTAATGTACACTTTTGTGACTTACGTCTTCTCCTATCTTTTTTTAATGATTTACACCCTAATCTCTTTAGTTCTTTGCAAAACCCAAAAAAAATAAAAAATCCCCTTTTTCAACTAATATAAGGATAAAATAGGAAATTACATATAAGAAAAATAGAAAAGTGATTTAAATTAAAAATAAATAAAAGGAATATTGAATAGCAGACATTGTTCCTTTTGAAGAACCAGGTCGCCTTGAAGAATTGTTAAGTTAGCAGCACCATAATCAAGTGGTTTATCCCTATTTTCTGCCCAAACTACCCTAGTTGGAAGAACCAATTATTTGGCCAAATGAAAGAGATTTATCTGCAGAAATGGTGGCTACCCCAAGACAGAGATTAATGTTGAGACTAAAGTATAAAAAGAGCACGAAGAGTACTGGAAATTGAATAATTGTTTTTCATGTAATTTCCATGACTACTCAATGTGTTGGTAGAATAGACAATGGCTGAAACAATAATACAAAAAATAAGGAGATTTAGTGTCTTTGGAAGTTTTGACGGAAGGAGACTTTTCTGCTTTGGAGTCGATGAAAGTAGTCAAACAAGTTTGATTTTTCTTATTGCTAATATGTTTTGATTTTTCTTACTTCTATCATACGTTGATTATAAGTAGAGTTGTAAACGGGAAGATTGTGCCTTTGAATGGAGAAGGAGGAGCAAATGTCTGGTATTCAATATTGCTTTTATTTTTTTTATTTAAATCACTTTTCTGTTTTTCTTATATGTAATTTTCTATTTTATCCTTGTAAATAACTGAAAAAGGGTACTTTTATGATTTTGAAAAGAACTAAGGAGATTAGGGTGCAAATCATTAAAAAAGATAGGATAAGATGTAAGTCACAAAAGTGAGCATACGTTAGGGGTGAAAATCGCAAATTACTCGAATATTATGTACAAATTATTCTTTTAGTTTTGAATTAGATAATTAAAATAAGTCATGAATTCTAAAGACTATTTATATGCATTGGCATTACTTTCTAATTAGATCTTCAAAATAAGTCGTAAGTTGATACGATCCCGAGGAGCACACACGACTCAAATCGAGCATCTAACGTATGGATGATTGCTTGATCGTGTGAAGTGAAGATAAGATGGAGGTGGAAGATGGTGGCTAGTCATGCAAAGAGGCTATTCTTGAAATTCAAGTCATCATTCCTAAAGAAGACTACCGAGCAAGGCCTTTACTTCATTAATGGTATTTTTGTAATAGTTAGCCTAGTCTTCTTTAGTCTAGTGGTATAAATAGTTATTTCATTACTTAGATTATGTTGAATGAAGATGAATACTCTAAATTGAGTGATAGTTTGTTTGGTAGAATTAGTGCTAATCTAGTGATTAGTGATAGTTAATCATGGTGGATTTCATTATCGGCTATGAAACCCTTTTCCATTGATTTTCAACAGAGTTGTTCATTTGTGGATTCATTTGAATTACTCTTGGTTGATTATCAAATAGTATAGGTTCGTTAGTAGGAATCGATTAGGAGGGTTTAAGTTTCATATACCTAAGTTTGCCTATAATTCCTTTACTAATTGGGTCTTGCTTTTATTTCTTTATTTCTCATCCCAATTTCTTCACTTCTCATCCCTTGATTTTTTCATTATCTTTATTTTCGCGTATTTTTTGTTTGAATTTGTGTCTTCCATAAGCCGGGTCGTATCATTTGGTATCAGAGCATAGGCTAGAATATTGTTTCTACAATCCTCAATCCTAGGTTCTTCATATTTGAAAAAAGAAGAAGTTAAAATTCAACATTCCAAAAACAAAAAATCCAAAAATTTGTTGTTGTTTTGGTGGATTTGAGGTCAAATTTGAGTTCCTTGATACTAAAAATCCTTAAATTTCAAATTACATAGCATTTGGAGGTGTTTTGAAGATTCTATCATTGTTGAAGTTTGAAGGTTTGAATCTTCAAAGTGGGTCTTGGTGTTTGAATGTGAAATTGGCTTCAATTGGTGTTGGGCTTTGTTCTCCTAGTTGAAGGGAGCTTAGATCCGAATTTTGGTGAAAAAAACGAGTTGATTTGAAGGTGATTTGGAAGTTGGATGTTCTTCAAGTTCATAAGCATCTTCATAGTGAAGAAGAAGACCCAAAAGAGTGTTTGACCCAAAATTCTTCAAGTCAAGAGGTCAAAAAGTGTTTGTGGGCCCACGTAAGTATAAAAAAAAAATCATAAATATTTAGTCCAATTTTCTGATTTTTCAAACAAAAAAAAAAAATCAAAATTGCCACGTCAGTGCGCCACGTCGGCAGTGTCACGACCCAATTTGCGAGTCGTGGTGGCACCTACACTATCCCTTCGAGTAGGCGAACCACATTACTAATAACAAGTTAAATAAGCGGAAAATTAATTAAGAATAAGTTATCAAGTCTTAAATACTTATCATAACAAGAAATGTCACGACAACCCCAAAAATGCGGTCAAAGGGTACAAAGAGCGCTAACATAGGACGGAATAGAAGTCTGAAAATACCCGAAGGCTACATATTGTCTGTCGAATACAAAAACAGAAATAGATAGAGGAGGTCCTTCAGGGGCCACGGATGACAGATAGCTCACCCTGAATAACTAAAAGATGTCACCCTCACGTATCAGCCACGGGGCGTAGAACTGGAGCTGAGATCGTACTTTGCACTCAACAAAAAGTGGAGCAAGAATAGTATCAGTACAACACTTGTACCGGTAAGCATCATAGGCCGACAACGATTAGATAACGCGAAGAAGTCGAAACCAACAAGTAGCACATAGAGCAAACGAGTATGGTCACGTATCATATACAAGTAAGGTGTAAAGGAATCATGAAATCAGCAAAACGAGATATAATTCACCAAATGATCGACCAAATAAATGAGTGGATGAATGCAATGCAATACAATAGTCACCTCTCACACTCCACTCTCGTACACACATGCTATGGCAATGCCTCTTAGTCATGACCCATGGGGGACCCGCGAAGTCCATGTACCACTCGTGCTCTCCGGCAGAAACCTCGGAGGCTATTAATCACTCTCAATCTCCGGCAAAGACCTCGGAGTCTCTCTGTCACTCTCAATCTCCGGCAAAAACCTCGGAGTCTCTCTGTCACTCTCAATCTCCGGCAAAGACCTCGGAGTCTCTCGATCACTCACCTCACCAATCATCACAACAATAATATAAAAGACATGTCATGCATGATATCAGTCTCAACAATATCACCAATATATAGTCAACCAATACAAGTCATATTAATGTTACCATTCCTTTACACATGGTGTGGGGAGCTAGTATGTGACAGAGATACTTCTATGTGATATTCACGAGAAAATAACACATATGGCGACAAGCCCACATAGCAAGTAACAAAGCCAAACTAACCGGAATTTACTCTCTATTTCACGCTTGAAGGCCTATATTTTGTCCGTCACTTTCTACAACTACATACGTTCTCTAATCGAGTCTAACTAAAGTAGACCGTAACCTACCTCAATGCCGAGCGGATGCCACGAACAATCAAACTAATGTCTTCCCTTTGCGTAGAGCCTCTGAACGATCAAAATCTATAAAATATGCGATCTACGTTAGAATACGACTCTAAGGACACCCATACTGCTATATTTATATTCGAAACCCAAAAACGCACCCCAAAAGTGGCCTTGGGCCCACAAGGGCAAGATTGGAATTTTATTTGAAGAAAATAATTTCGCCCATTATCTAAGGATTATATATTATTAAAATTGGTCAATTTAATCCATAAATAAATTATTCAATCATTGATTCTCCTTTCTTAGGACTAGGACTCGAAACCTTTAATTACTCCAACATCTTTAATCGGGCAAAATCTGACTTTTCGTAATTCAAATACCATGGATTTGGAAATACACATATAATCCAATACACTTAATATAAAAAGATACATAGACCCTATATATAAGAATTGAAATTGAAACACGAAAAACATAAAAAGAAGTTTTTGATTACAATTTGTGCGGTGTCAAAAAGAAAGAAAAACGTATGAATCAATTACTATGCAAATTTTCACACCTTTCGCCAACTAGAAAAATATAGGAATTAGACATACACCCATTTATCATAAGCTTGCTCAATGACTATCTCAAATAGAAGTTCAATTATTTAATCATCAATTGCCATAATGATCCACTAGTCTTGTCACCTTTCTCAAAATAGCCAAATGCCCTGTTCGTGCAAAAGACCATATGACTTGATTTCATTCTACCTCAATAATATAATATAAATTAATGTGTAGGTATATAGCCAGCTACCCCATCTACTATAACTTGAGAAAATCAAAATATCCAAATACAGAGCTTTTAGTTAAGCTCTTTGAAGCCTTCAATTGTTTGTTGTTGTTTGTCCAGTCACTTTTGCTCTAATTTGGTTTTAATGCAATATTATGGCATGTCAAACCCTACTCATATATATGGAAATGGGACAATAGGAAATCGTTTGAAATAAATGTATAATGCAAGAACACATCCTAAGTTAGAATAGAAATCTCATAACTTCCTACTTTGATTCCTTCTCTTTTCTATCTTTTGCCTTCTTTACGTGTAAGCCAAAAAGAAACCTTCCCCATACATTCCTCTTTTATGTCACTTATTCTGACAACATCATGAAAGTGGCTTGCCCACTTCATTTATTTATGAAAGTGGCTTGCCCACTTTATTTATTTAAAATAAGAAAGCCTTCCACTTAATTCCTTTATGCCCCTTATTCACAGCAACATCATGAAAGTGGCTTTCCCACTTCATTTATTTATGAAAGTGGCTTGCCCACTTCATTTATTTAAAATAAGAAAACCTTCCACTTAATTTCTTAAATTGATTGAACCACTAATTCGTATACTAGTGTCATACGGAGACTACCAACGAAGTGGAAAATAAACTACTAATTAAGTGCATTTCTAACCAATACTAATACCATAATTAATTTTAAGGGACATGTTTCCTAGAAATAAATATACTCAAAAAAATTACCCATCAATATATAACCGTGCCCCTCCTCCCACAAGTTAAGAATACCATTTAAGGCTACGGAAAGGGTATTTTAACGAAAAAGAGTCCAAAAGTGCTGAACGACCAAACAGGTCGTTACAGGCAGCCACCTCAGTGACGCGCCTGACACACGCCCAGTCGGGCCTCATGGGCGTGTGGGGCCCAACTTCAGAGAGTGAATTTATTCAACACTTAGAGGGGCATATCTTCATGTGTATAAGGAGTTACGGACAGATAACCTATCTAAATTCAAGTTTAGCGAGTCTACTTTCCAAAACAACAAACCGTTCGTCAATCAGAGCTTTGTACAAAAAAATTACGTGCGTTTTAAAAAAATGATGCAAGCAGCTCCGAATTTCTAAGTTGGCCAAAAACTTCCCAAATTTCTTTAAGTGTTTGGAAAAGGTTCGCTCACTTCTTATTCTTCTTCTTATTTCTTTGATTCTCCTAGCTAATTAACAACTAGTAATTGATTCTTACTTGTTGATAACTAGTTCTTGAGTCCGAATTCTTTTCGTACCAATTCTTTCAAGCTTTTTTCGTTTTAACCTCGTTGAAACTTCTTTGCCTCTTTTTGGTAGTTTTTGAGTCGTTCGTCTTTCAATTAACAAAAATCTATTCTTCCACAAAGATTAGCAACCTTGTGAATTGATTTGGATTAGCGGTTCATTGCCAACTTCGGAAGAAGCTCTAGGTTGAGTGCTAAGCTTGAGTACAAATACGAGTGACGTGAGGAACTTTACTACTAATCGTGTTTGCTCGTTTTGTAGGTACAAGAAGGGAAGTCATAAGGAAAGGAGATATAAGGCATTATGTCATCCATAGCTTCGGATTGTGTGGTGATGATGTGGAGAGTTATGCCTCTAGTAATGGAGGATATGACTATGATAGTGATGGAGGCTGTGAAGGAGATGGTGTGACTTATGACCATGATGAGTATAGGGATTATGGAGCCGACAATGGTCAATTTGATCATGACCAATATGATGGTGGGAATTACTACTCCGAAGCTGAATATAAAACAAGTGGATCTCATGGGTCTCATGAAGAACATGAAGGAGTAGAGGAGCTTAATGAAGAGTCCTACGGCGAAGACGAGAGCTATGAAGAGTCTCATACTACACACCATGGACATGGAGGCGACTTGAGGTATATTCCTTCCTCACACTTACATTATAAATCAATTGGTGGAGACTTGCATGAATTAGGAAGTTATGATGAATATGAACCTTATGGTTATGTGCTTTGTGGTGAATGTATCAGTGAAGATAGTGAATTTGAGCATGAACCTTGTGAAGAATCTTCTAGAGGTTATTCACGTACATTGACTCATGATACTTCCTATTCTAAACAAAGTGGTATAAATGTGTGGATTGGACCAAGTAGGAGTCACCCTAGAAGAAGAAGAGATTATCCATTTCTTACTTCAAGAAATACAATGAATCATGCTTCTTATCCTAATACGAATGCGCCGTGCTCTCCATATGGTTATGATGTGGAAGGTGTTGACACCTAATTTTTGACCTTTTTGTTTTAATTTTATCGAAGTACTTGAATTTTAAATGGGATAACATATGTTTTCATTTCTTTTTTTCTAAAAAGGCATCAAATCAAAATGGTTTTATAAACTATCCAAATGCATTTTACTAATTCCAATCAGAAAATTTAATTGTCCAAATTATCAGAAATTAATCAGCAAATATTTATCCCATTTTTAATTTAAGGAAATTGATTTGATTAAAATAAAATAATCATCTCTATCCCCGAATTTTAATTTCTGCACAATCATTTATGTGGACAATTTTCCAATTAATCATAATTAATTATGGTTAATATTTGGAGTTTGCTTATTATGTGGCTACGTTTGAAATAGTCAAATTAATTAGTAAAAGGGCCATGATTGAAATAACAAATTCATTGTTTAATTCAATTAAGGCCATACTTGTGAATTCATAATTTTGTGAAAATCAATCGGATTTTGCTTTTATTTATTGGTTATTTAGCTTTAATTAATTTATTTAATAATCAATCTTTTTTTTTATTTTACTCTTTAATTCGCATTTTTATTTTTTTTATATACATAGATGCATTAATATACTGCTTATTAATGCACCCGCCTATTATGCGTATGTATATATATATATATATATATATATATATATATATACTGCTTATTAATGCACCCGCCTATTATGCGTATGTATATATATATATATATGTGCATATATATGATATACCCGTATATATGAGATATATAGGGGTGTTCATGGTTCGGTTTGGATCGATTATTGGTTAAAACTATAACCAAACAAATTTAGTCGATTTTTAAATGTGTAAAACCGTAACCAAACCAAATAAAATAATAACCACCGGTTTAGTTCGGTTTTTCGGTTTATGACTAGCTGTGACAATTCAAATATTCTCTCTACATTCTTCAAATTTCTTGTGAAGCTCTTTTTTGCTCATGGCCCACAAGGGCGAACTTTGCTGCATATTGAGGGAAAGACATGCTGATGGCAAATCAGGTGGACCAAACTTGTAACACGGTTTAGATTCAAAAAAACAAGTCAAACGGCGGTTCCAAAATACAAACAACTTTGTCCATTAAAAAGAAAAAAATTACATACTTAAACTAAACTAACTAGAGAATCCGAATATAATCAAAAGTACTTCGACCATCTTCCCCGAAGTGAAGCTCCAAACTAATCAATGCTCAAAACAGTGCCCGGAGAATCTGCAAAAGAAATCACGATATTAGGTATTAAATGTCTAAAAACATAGAAGTATAGTAGCTCAGCCAACAAATATAGCAGCAACTTTGCCCAAAACTTAAAGTGCAACAATTTAGTAAAATGCCAACTATTGGATGCTCCAATCAGGTCAGTTCTGTAGAGTTTGAGCTCATTTGTTGTCTAGGTTCAAAATGGAAAAATAATCCTCCACAGCAACAGAAATGCCGAGTAATGCAAAAGGAATTGATGGTGAGTCTTCCTTATACTACCTACCTTGACACAACATGTTGAGAAAGAAGCTTTTTCCTGCTTTTCACCTGAAGGAAAATGTACTTCCCAAGCCATTGTATGTGAAAAAATTTATTTACCTACGAGAGAATAAAGTTATATTGACTTACTCTCATTCTTCCTTTTAAAGAATATTTTTAAAGTCCATGTGAAATTCTTTTACCATGATTTTCTTGATAAATTCTTACAATAATTTTTAATTGTCAATTTTGTGATAGTGATGTCCTTTATGCAGAGTCTAAATATATAAATGTTTTTTCTTTCAAAATCTAACTAGATCCAAAATAAGACCAGACGTTAATGAACATGTTATATATCTAAAGAAGGAGGTCGCATCACTTTTTTCCAATTAAAAGAATATATTCTTGATACATAAATTTGTACTTAAACTTCAACGGATATTTAAATGTGAGCAACACATATTTAAATGTAAGATTGTTAAAGTGTAGCAACACATATTAAATGGCAACAATTAGCTAAAATACCATAGAAAGCTCAAAGTTTCAAATGCAACTACAATTTAACAACAATTATTTTTCTAAGATAGTAATTTGCAGCAAGTGAAACAAATATTCATATAGTTAATTATGTAAAATTACCTTTTTCAGCGATCTCAAGTTTTTGAATTTCTTCTAAAAGATCTTCAAGCTTGCATTCTTTAGATGTTGACCGCAACCATTGTTGACAACAAACAAGAGCTTTTTGTCTTTGTCGATAGAGAACTTCGATAACAATCAAGTATCCGACCAAAAAAAGCCGATTACGAGGCAATAGTAGACGTAGGAATAGCAAGCACATCTCTTGCAATCCTAGAGACAATAGGATATCTTTCAGATGAAGATTTCCACCAAGTCAAGATATTGAAATCCTTAATCTTCTCCAGATCATTCAGCAAATACTTTTCAAGATCAGACTTATTATCAACATCATTCTCATCTTCAAGAAATTTCTCGCATTGCGATTGCCACACATCAGAACTATTCATTGCACCAATTTGACTCATCACACTAGTTTGATCTCCAATATTTTCACTAGAAATCCCAGAAACAGAATTCTTATAATGATTATACAAGCGAGATAAAGTGTTCATCACTTTAGTAGACTTTCCATTTCCCTCCAAAGGATCATAAAAATTGTTAAAAAGGAACTTCACATACTTCATTTTTTAGCGAGGATCCAACACAACGGCAAAAAATAACAATATGTTAATATCCTCAAAATCACCCCAATATTTATCAAACTTAATTTTCATCTTCCTAGCCATATCAGTCAAAATTGAATCACTACAATTCGAATACTGGACAATTATGCTTTGAAGATTAAAAAGCTCATGGAAGAAAAAATTTGAAGTAACATGCAAAGTACTCAAAAACTTCAAAGTGGTTTTATAGAAAATCTCAAGAAACTTGAGAAAGACTTTCACATTCTTCCAATCTTCCGAAGATGGATGCACGACCGTTCCACTCAATTCAAGACAATAGTTAAAGTACTTATGATCATCAATATACATTCTTGAAAAGGCTTTTTCAAATTGTACAGCTGTATTTAACATCAAGTATGTAGAGTTCCACCTCGTCTCAACATCCAAACTCAAAAGGCCATGGGTGTCTAGTTTTACCTTCTCAACATATGACTTAAAGGAAGCAGATCTTGCAGGAGAAGACTTAACATATTTCACAAACACGCCTTACCCGAGAAATGGAATCATTTTGTTCACTCAATTCTTCTTTTACAATCAAATTCAAGATATGAGCATTACACTGAACGTGTAAAAAATCATTTCCCAAGATGACACCATTCCAATCATTAATTCTCCCTTTCAAGTACCAGATTATAGCATCATTAGCTGATGCCTTATCTAGTGTCACCGTGAATTTGTTCTCGATCTCCCAATCTAACAAATAAGCTTCAATTCCTTTTGCAATTGTCTCACCCTTATGATCTGGAGTTTGAAAAAAGTTAAGAATTTTTTTTTGCAAATTCCACTGATCATCAATCCAGTGAGCAGTAATGACCATATAGGTCAAATTTTAGATTGACGTCCATGTGTCGCTAGTAAGACAAACACGTTGAACTTTAACAAGCCTTTTAAGCTTTTGTTTCTCTTCTTCATAATTTTTTAAACATTGTCTAAAACATAATGCGAGAAGGTAACTCAAAATTAGGCAAAACAATCGCCATTAGCCTCTTAAAGCCTTCCCCCTCAACGACTCTAAATGGTTGTTCATCAATTATAACAAACTCGACAATGGCCCTTCTAATTTCGACAACATTATAAACAACCTTTTACAAACCTCCCTGTCCCCCTCCTTTAATAGGTTTAATATTGAGTGTTGTCTGCTTCCTATCAATGGTCTTAAAAGGGTATTTCTCACACTTGTTAAGCAAATGTCCCCAAAGGTTGGAAGTCCCATAATTAGAAGGGCAAGCTAAGTCTTTGGGGCAGTACTTGCATTTTGCCCTCAATTCCCCCATTTTATTAGTAAACTGTGTATAATGATCTCAAATTTCAGATATTTTTCTACCATTATCCCCAGGGCTAGAGTCTCGACTACAAGGAGTAGTTCTTTTCTGCTTTTTAGGAGGTTTACGCACGGAAGAAGTATTAGGAGCATTACCATGTGCTTGAGTTACAACATATGTTAGTGTTACTGAACTATCTTTAGGAACCTCCAAATCTTCAACCTCTGTCCTTTTCATCTGAAAAATATTAGAAGTTTAGGACCCATTCGGATAAGAAAAAATAAAGGTAAAAATTCGAAACAGAAAAGGAAACAACTTAAAATTCGAAACAAATTCTTACAAACCTTCTCAAACTTTGACAGTCTTGTACTTGAGGAGTTGAGGATGCTCTAGAGCCTTCACTTTGTGAGTACGTATTCGTGAGTTTGTGAGAAACGTGAGCTTAATTCTCTTGTTCTTAGGCTGAGGCAGAAATCAGAAATGTAAAATGAAAAGAGATAGTAGGGTTTTTACCCTTATGCTTACTACTTATTAGAGTTGGGCTTCGATTGTTGGACATATTCTTTTAAGACACGGGCCTTAAAAATAAGTAGACCAAAATTAAATTAATAATTAAAAGGTATAAAATATCTTTAATTATTTATGAAAAAGCTAATATTATACATATAAATAAGTATAAATTTTATGTATATAATTATCAGTTTGGTTCGGTTATTTATTCGGTTATTTTTTACTATAACCATAACCAAACCAAATATTATCAGTTTTTCAAATTTAAAACCAAACCAAACCAAATGTCTATTTTTTTATTCGGTTTGGTTAAATTTTCGGTTTGGTTTTGGTTTTAACCAAAAATGTGAACAGCTCTAGAGATATATACATAGATATATCATATATATATACACATGGGCATATAAGTCGGGCCGCCCCTATTTCTTTCAAATGGACCGAGTCCAGCCCAACTGGGCCAGACCCGGCCCAAGTCACTAAAACAATTAAGGGGGAAAGGCCCCTTCTTCATTTCTCAGTCAAGGCAAACAAAGCCTTAAAGGTCTTTGAGGGTTTCCTTAAGAGAAACCCTATGCCGCCGCGGGGCCACCTTCTCTCTCATGTCGTCATTTTTGTCATTTTTGGCAACACTGCAGGATGGGTAAGGCTCTTACAGGCCTGGTTGGGTCAATTTTAGGTAAGACATTAATTGCCTCCTCCAATTTTTACCTATCTCTACCCAAATGAGGTGTTATCTTGTCCTTGTTAGCATGCTTTTCTCTGCTTTGTGAACGTTGAATGTTTATATTCTGCAAATCTTTAATTGATTTTGGTCGTTTGTGAATTTTGAATCTCGGTTTGCTATTGGTTCGTTTGGAACCTAAAAGATCGACTTTTTTAGGGCAGATTTGACCCTTTGTTCTCTTTTTTGTTTAATCCTAACCCTCCAAAGTGGGTGTGAGGAGGAAACCCCACAAAGGGGAGTTATCCTAATCTCACATCGAACAAGAAGGGGTTTTGAAATTCTGGGTTTCTCTATTTAAAGGGGGCCTATTTGCTTTGTTGAAAGCGGGGATGTTACACCTCGGCAATTTCATGTCGTTGCGTCACGAATAGACTAATGTCAGTTAAATTGAACACGAGACCTTCACGACTATAAGAGGGTGATTGGTAGCCTAATGTATATGGGATAAGATTTTTGAGTCATAGGACTTGGAGAAACTAGGTTCGTCAAAGGAAATGGAGTATAAGTTACGTTTGGGGAGGATTTCATGGGTGTCAAACTAACAAATATTTAGTAAGGTGTTGAGGATGAGTTATAATGTCCATTAGATCATTAAGGATGTGTTACACAAGTACCAAGAAGGCTCCATAAGGATTCGAGACCAAACGAAGCAACGAGAACGAAATCAAAAAAATTGGGGATTATACGGTCATATATACGAACCGTATATTTTATACGGCCCGTATACCTGATCGTAGAACCCTTCCAGTGAAGGGTGATTTTTCTGGAGTTTTCTTACGGTCCAATATACGAACCGTATAAATTGTACGGTCCATATATTGAACCGTATATTTTGGGTCGGGTTCGAGTTCAATTTTTATATATACACGATTTTCTCTTCTTTTTCTCATTATTTACTTCTCTAACCTTCCAAAAACCTCTAGAACCCTCTCCATATCACACTAATACATATCCAAGAAGGGAAATCAAGGATCAAACATCAAAAGTTGGTACAATCAAGGGTGTGAATGCTTCCTAAGGGTTGATAAAAGTTGAGAATCTCTTTGGTATTGGAGTTAAGTTCTTCTCAAGTGGAGTACTTGCATTCAAAGATCATCTCTACATGACCAAAGGAGAGTTCTACAATTATTTCATGTTAGTAATGGTGTTGAGTAGTTAAAGAACTCGTATTAGAAACAAGTATGGAATATAAGCTCAAGTATGCAAATAATGGTACGTTGGGTTGGAAGGGAGTTGAACTATGATTCATGGTATAATATGAGTATAATATTATTATGAAGGGTGCTAATGATGTTGAGGAAGTATTATGTGAACGATAGACATGAAGGTACGTACTATAGTTATGGCCATGGAGGATTTCGGAAATGAATTTGGAAGTTGAATAATGTTTAACTTGAGGAGATTTACGTATGATGATATTATGGGTGTCGTTGTGTTGTTTGGGGGATGTTTTATTATTAGAGGGAAAGTTGTTAAAACAAACGAAATGCTGCCCAATTTTCGTTAGCCTTATTCGCTTTAATTCAGACTTAAGTATACCTTCAACAATCTAACCTTCGTACGAACCCCTTTGTAGGTAGAATTGTAAGCCGGAAGGAGAGCTCTTAGTTGAAATCGTTAAGAAGATACAAAGGTATGTAAGGCTAGTCCCCTTCCTTCTAAGGCATGACTCTTGTTTATGATTCCTTTCTATACTTCCATGACCTTCTTACATCCCTAAAGATGAAATTTGAAGAACTTTGAGAACTTCTCATGAGATACGTTCCATAACGGTAAAGATGACAATGATGACTTCATAATGTCGATGTTTCTATGCTTATGATTTCAGTGATGCCATTCTTTGTTGTTGTCTCACCTCATGATACTAGTTCCTTCAAGATGGGGCATAGCGACGATGATGACACCATAATATAATCGGAGGCTCACGACCTTACGTCACTCCGATAGAGCGCACTTTTACTTGGGCTCTCGTAAAATCGTATATTATATATATATATGATATGTATATGTATATAGGGGACATGGGGAAAGGTGAGGGCGCTAGACGCATAGCCACGATCGGCGGGTATCTTATGATATCATCCCGGACGCGGGATGCCGGACGGGGACTATATGGGTGATGGATCGGGCCGTACGTTCCACGGTAATATATATTGATATATGATGATATATGGATCGTGCGCACGTTCGATGACAATACATGATATGATGATATTTTACGAGTATGCGTGCGTGACTCGCCTTAAGAGGCAAGCGGTCACCGGTTATCTCTTTATCTTTATTTTATCTTCTTGTTCCCTTATTACATTATAATGCATGCCTTACATACTTAGTACATTGCTCGTACTGACATCCTTTTCTCGTTGAAGATCGTGTTCGTACCCTACGGGTAGACGGGAGAAGACGACCCGGCTTCTAGGAGCCGGATCGACTTGCACGGGGGCAACTTCCATAGCCGGAGGTGCCGGTTTCTAACATATTCTTTTGTGTATATACTTGGACATGACGGGGTCTGTCCGTCTTCCATTCCATTACTTCGGTTAGAGGCTCGTAGATACTCGTGTGGGTAGCGGATGTTATGTGACTCTCATTGTATCTTCCGTACATTATTCTTTTGCTGCCATGTGGGCTTATGTATATATGCATATGTTTTACAAAATAGCTTATGATTGGTCCACTGTAAGCGAGATTATATGTGTTCATATTGGGATGATAGTAGTACGATGAGCGGTGCTCAGTGGATAGCTCCGGGTACCCGTCATGGCCCCCTAGTCGGGTCGTGACAAAAGTGGTATCGAAGCGATTTCGTCTTAGGGGTGTGTCTAATGTGTCCGGTAGAGTCTTGTTTATGGGTGTGAAGCGCGCCATGAAATAAACAAAAGAACAAGCATTTAGGAATCAATGACCGTTTTTTTCCATAGATCGTGCGATAGAGCCATAATGTAAGATTTCCTTTATTCTAATTGTGCGTTATGATTTTAGGTTCCTCGATGACGCCAAAAGAAAAATCCGTACAATATTAAATGCCGGGGGGGAAGGCACCGTGAGAACCTCGAAGCTTGGAGTTGGGACATGGTGAGGCTTAGAGTCTACTCCCTCGCGTATGAGGTGGGCACGGTATGGTATATACAATACCATCCGATACCAAAGTTTTTAATACCGCGGTTTTTGGTATTACGGTATTTGGTATGGTATTTGGTATGAATTTAAATTTTCTTTGGTATTCGGTATGGTATATGGTATTTATAAAATAGATACCGAGATCAAATGGATGTATGAAGTTTATACTACATATATACAATCTATATATATTATATTTACTACTAAATATATAGACTAGTTTCATAGAAAAAATTACATCACATCTCATTTAATGCCAATTTGTATCTAATAGAAAATTATATCATCAAAGTAGACCTTTTATCCAATAGTTTCATGCTTTCGAGTCTTTCACGTATCTTTTCAAAGTAGCCTTTAATTTGTCTCTATTATTTTCCAATACATTAAGACTCGAAATGGTGGAAATGGCCTATTCTCTCTGTTCTTTTGAATGAAATTTTGGTGTAAAATTGTATAGGACTAAAGATTATGCTTAATTTTGGCTAATGTTATTTAGACTTTGAAACTTTGACTACTACTATCGTGATTCAAATATCCGTTGTGTAATTGATTAATGACGAAAATTGCTTGTACTTTCTTTTAAATATGTCTATTTGTGTATGGTGTTAGTTTAATATAATTGAGAAAAGTCGAAGTCATAATCCTTTATTACATGAGTATATATAAGTCGAAATCAAATAAACTATAGTTCTGCAATGCAACCGTAGTAAAATCGAAACCGAACTTAAAAATACCGAACCATACCGAATTAGTTTGGTATGGTAATGGTATCATATTTTTTAAAAACCGAATACCGAAGTTACCGAACCGAAGTTTCAAATACCGTACCATCTTTGTTCCATGCCCACCCTACTCGCATGCCATTTCTCCTATCCTCCAGCAGCAGAGGAGCATGAGAGGGCCCCAACTCCTCCCCCTATTGCTCCAAATCAGGACTTACGGGATGCCGTTCAGTTGCTAACCCAGTTAGTTGCCGCGCAGGCTCAGCGGCAAAGTGCGGGTTCGAGTGATAGGGCGACTAGTGCCGGAGCCCGTGATTTCATGAGCTTAAATCCTCCAAAATTTTTCGGATCAAAACCGGATGAAGATTCGCAGGGCTTTATCGATGAGGTATTGAGGACGTTGAGAATTATTCATACTTCTGATACCAAGTCCGTGGAGTTGGCTTCGTATAGACTCCGGGACGTAGCTATTTTATGGTATAACAATTGAATTTCTTCAAGAGGGAAAAATGCACCTCCCCTAAAATGGCAAGAGTTTGTGGATGCTTTTATTCGGCATTATTTGCCACCTGAGATTCGTCGGGCTCGCGCCGATAGATTCCTGAATCTTAAGCAAGGGAATATGAGTGCCCGGGAATATAGCCTTCGGTTTAATTCATTGGCTAGCTATGCTCCGGCCATGGTAGCAGACATGGGAGACCGGGTACATCAATTTGTGAGGGGCCTTGGTCCACACTTATTTAAAGACTGTCTGACGGCTTTGCTACTGGAAGGGATGGATATCTCGCATATTCAAGCGCATGCTCAGAACCTGGAGGAGCAACAACAACCGCATAGGGGAGAGCGAGATATGGATAGGGGACATGGTAAAAGGACTAGATCAGCGGGTGCTAGCAGTGAGTACAGAGGAGGCCAGGGGCAGCAATATTCCAGATATTCAGGCCAGCCTGCATCTAGTGCACCTCCTCGATTTGCGGGCCAAAAGTTTGATCGCCCTATTTATTCTGGGCCGAGTCAGGGTTTGGAAGCTTCAAGTTCCCAGTATCGTGGTGATTCTAGCCAGAGGAGACCGCCGGTACCACGGTGCAGTCAATGGGGCAAGTTACATTCGGGTCAGTGCCGCTGAGGCTCGGATGCTTGTTATGCCTGTGGCAGAGTTGGCCACTTGATGCGAGATTGGCTATTGAGGAGCGGCCGAGATGAGGCCCAGCCTACAGGTTCAGCAGCAGGTTTTTCGTCGTCCGTGCTCCCCGTAGGGCAAGCTTTCCAGGTTTCAATGGGTCGTGGCAGAGGCAGAGGAGGAGCCTCTAGTTCGAGCGATCCCCAGAACGGTATTTATGCATTGACCGGATGACAGGATCTGGAGACCTCTCCCGACGTTGTGACAGGTATATTGATAGTATCTTCTTATGATGTTTATGCATTAATTGATCCGGCTCTACTTTGTCATTTATTACTCCTTATATCGCTGGTCGTATCGGGATAAAACCCGAGCCAATTGAACCTTTTGAAGTGTCTACTCCAATTGGCGATCCAGTATTAGCCAGACAAGTGTATAGGGACTGTGTAATTGTAGTGTGCGTCCGGCACACTGTAGCTGATTTGATTGAATTAGAAATGCTGGATTTCGACGTCATCATGGCCATGGATTGGTTAGCTTCTTGTCATACAAACGTAGATTGTAGGGCCAAGGTGGTCCGGTTCCAATTTCCGGGAGAACCAGTTTTGGAGTGGAAGGGTAACACTGCATCTCTAAGAGGCGGAGTTTATTTCCTACCTCGAAGGCAAGGAAGATGATTGCCAAGGGTTATATTTATCATTTAGTTCGAGTTCATAACACGGAAGCAAAATGATATTAGTTTTGTTCGGTAGTAACGAGTTTCTAGATGTATTCGGGGAAAGCTTCCGGGTCTTCCACCGAACGGGAGATTGAATTCACTATCGATGTATTGCCGGATCGAACAATATCTATCCTCATTACGAATGACTCTGCGTAGGAATTGAAAGAATTAAAAGCACGGTTAGAGACTTACTCGAGAAGGGATTTATTAGGCCTTTTCATCGCCATGGGGAGCAACTTGTCTTATTCGTAAGGAAGAAAGATGGATCCACGGATGTGTATCGATTATACATATTAAATGGCAATAAAGAATAAATATTCCTAGGATTGACGATTTATTCGATCAATTACAAGGAGCCAAGTGATTTTCAAGATAGATCGAGGTCGGGGTACCGTCACTTGTTGTAGGGTCAAAGAAGAAGATATTCCAAAGATGGCTTTTAATCCGGATATGGTCATTATGAATTTCGGGTGATGTCGTTTGGCTTGACCAACGCTCCGTACCGTGTTCATGAACACGATGAATGATGTATTCAGCCATTCCTGGACTTATTTATATTTGTATTCATCGATGATATCCCGGTATACTCTAAATCGAGAGAGCATGAACATTTGTGTCTTGTCCTTGGAATTCTTCGAGCTCGCAAATTATATGCTAAATTTTCAAAATGTGAATTCTGGTTGAACTCTGTAACTTTTCTGGCCATATCATCTCAGCTGATGGTATTCGGGTTGACACCTAAAAGATCGAGGCTGTGAAGACTTGGCCAAGGCCTACAACGCCTACAGAAATCCGTAGCTTTCGGGATTGGCGAGGTATTACGGGAGATTTGTGGAAGGGTTTTCCTCTATCTCGGACCGTTGACGAAACTAACACGAGAAAAACAGCTAAGTTTCGGTGGACGGATGCAATTGTTGCGGAGCTTTCGGGAGGCCGAAAAACAGTTGACTTCGGCCCCGACACTTCCAAAAGGATCGGAAGGGTATGTGGTGTATTGTGATGCCTTTGGTGTCGGGTTAACCGTGTATTGATGCGGCACGGCAAGGTCATTGCCTATGCTTACTGGCAAAATAGTTTAAACATGAGAAGAATTATCCAACCCACGACCTTGAATTAGGCGGTCATTCATGCTCTAAAGATATGGAGGCACTATTTGTACGGTGTCCATGTAGACATACGCACGTAATCACAAAAGTCTTCAATATATTTTCAAGCAAAAGAATTGAATGCGTCGACTAAGGCGATGGTTAGAGCTATTGAAGGACTATGACGTAAATATTCTATACCATCTGGTAAAGCAAATGTGGTGGCCGATGCTCTTAGCCATAAGTCCATGGGTAGTCAAAGTGATGTTCCATTTAAAGGAAGGAATTAGCTCGCGAGCTTTAAAGTAAAGCTAGCTTAGGAGTTCGCTTAATAGATTCGGGCGACACGGGAGTTAATGTGCTTAAAAAGATTTCGTCCCTAGACACAGAAGTAAAAAGGCGTCAATACGAGGATCCCAAATTGAGGTATTATAGAGATGCACATTCCCAAAAAGAGATGTCACCATTTGAGATCTATGCAGATGGGATTCTCAGGTACCAAAACAGGTTATGTGTTTCGGATGTTGCGAGACTGCATCATCAAATTCTGGAAGAAGCTCATTACTCCCGTTATTCCGTTAATCCAGGAGCGACAAAGATGTACCATGATCTTAAACTAATGTATTGGCGGGAATAATGAAGAGAGATATAGCCGAGTTTGTGGCTCAATGTCCAAGCTTGTCAAAGGTAAAAATTGAGCACCGAAACCGTATGGGCTCTTTCCAGAAATGGAAATTCCAACCTGGAAATGGGAGGCGATCAATATGGATTTTGTTGTTGGATTACCTTGTTCTCGGCATAAATACGACTCCATTTGGGTGATTATTGACAGGCTCACGAAATCAACACATTTTCTACCGGTCAGATCCACATACTCAGCAGAGGATTATGCTAGGTTGTATCTCAAAGAGATAGTGTGGCTTATGGCATTCCTATATCTATTATTGCCGATGAGGAGCACAATTCATACTAAATTCGAAATCCTTTCAAGAGGGATTGGGCACTCAAGTGAAATTTAGTACCGCATTCCACCCGCACACTGATGGACAAGCTGAACGCACTATTCAAACCTTAGAAGACATGTTGCGGGCTTGTGCATTGGACTTTGGCGGTAATTGGGAGGATCATTTGCCACTTATTGAATTTGCCTATAACAATAGTTATCACGCCAGTATTCAGATGGCCCCTTATGAAGCCTTATATGAGAGGAAGTGTAGGCTGCCTATCGGATGGTTTGAAGTGGGAGAAACACAATTAATAGGCCCAGAATTGATCCAATAAGTGGTTGAGAAGATTAAGCTAATCCGAGACCGGTTGGTGACAGCGCAAAGCCGCCAAAAGTCTTATGCGGACAATCGCCGAAGGAATTTGGAATTTCAAGTCAATGACTGGGTATTTTTGAAAGTATCGCCAATGAAGGGGATAATGAGATTTGGTAAGAAAGGTAAGCTCAGTCCTCGATACATTGGGCCGTACGAGATCTTACGCAGAGTGGACCAAGTAGCTTATGAGTTGGACTTACCCCCAAAGCTGAACTCAGTCCATCCAGTCTTTCATTTATCGATGCTTCGTAAATGTGTTGGAGATCCGACCAAAATAGTACCCACAAGCGACATTCAAATCACTAAAAAATTGGCTTATGAAGAAGCGCCTTATGAAGAAGCGCCTGTTGCCATACTAGATAGACAAGTGCGGAAGCCTAGAAACAAAGAGGTAGCTTCAGTTAAGGTTTTATGGAAAAATGATAACAGAGAGGAGATGACTTGGGAAGTAGAAGAAGCTATGAAGTTTAAATATCCGCATCTATTTCCATCCCCAGAGGAGACACATGATGAAACTTCAATGCTCCCAGGTATGAAATGCTTTACTTTATTACTTCTGGGTCGTGTGTGGCCATATTTCTTATTGTTGATGTTATAGCCCTGTGTGGCGATGTTATTCTGGGTTGCTGTGATAGGAGGGAAGTGCCAAATTACAGGGAAAACTCTGGCAAAATTTTCGTAGGATCCCCGAGAATTTAACATTCGAGGACGAATGTTCTTAAGAGGGGGGGAGAATGTTACACCACGACAATTTCATGTCATTGCGTCGCGAATAGGCTAATGTCAGTAAAATTGAACACGAGACCTTTATGACTATAAGAGGGTGATTGGCAGCCCTAATGTATATATGATAAGATTTTTGAGTCATAGGACTTGGAGAAACTAGGTTCACGAGGAAATGGAGTATAAGTTACGTTTGGGGAGAATTTCATGGGTGTCGAACTAACGAATATTTAGTAAGGTGTTGAGGATGAGTTATAATGTCCGTTAGATCATTAAGGAATTGTTACACAAGTACCAAGAAGGCTCCATAAGGATTCGAGACCAAACGAAGTGACGAGAACAAAATCGAAAAAATTGCGGATTATACGGTCATATATACGGACTGTATATTTTATACGGCCCGTATAACTGACCGTAGAACCCTTCCATTGAAGGGTGATTTTTTTGGAGTTTTCGGAGGAAACATATGGTCCAATATACGGATCGTATAAATTGTACGGTCCGTATATTGAACCGTATATTTCGGGTCGGGTCCGAGTTCAATTTTTATATATACACGGTTTTCTCTTCTTTTTCTCATTATTCATTTCTCTAACCTTCCAAAAACTTCTAGAACCCTCTCCATATCACACTAATACATATCCAAGAAGGAAAATCAAAGATCAAACATCAACAGTTGGTAGAATTAAGGGTGTGAATGGTTTTGGGGTTGATAAAAGTTGAGAATCTCTTTGGTATTGGAGTTAAGTTCTTCTCAAGTGGAGTACTTGCATTCAAATATCATCTCTACATGACCAAAGGTGAGTTCTACAATTATTTCATGTTAGTAATGGTGTTGAGTAGTTAAAGAACTCGTATTAGAAACAAGTATGGAATATAAGCTCAAGTATGCAAATAATGGTACGTTGGGTTGGAAGGGAGTTGAACTATGATTCATGGTATAATATGAGTATAATCTTATTATGAAGGGTGCTAATGATTTTGAGGAAGTATTATGTGAACGATAGACATGAAGCTGTACTATAGTTATGGCCATGGAGGATTTCAGAAATGAATTTGGAAGTTGAATAATGTTTAACTTGAGGAAATTTATGTATGATGATATTATGGGTGTCGTTGTGTTGTTTGGGGGCTGTTTTATTATTAGAGGGAAAGTTGTTGAAACAAACGAAATGCTGCCCAATTTTCGTTAGCCGTATTCGCTTTAATTCAGGCTTAAGTATACCTTCAACAATCTAACCTTCGTACGAACCCCTTTGTAGGTAGAATTATAAGCCGGAAGGAGAGCTCTTAGTTGACATCGTTAAGAAGATACAAATATGTAGGGCTAGTCTCCTTTCTTCTAAGGCATGACTCTTGTTTATGATTCCTTTCTATACTTCCATGACCTTCTTACATCCCTAAAGATGAAATTTGAAGAACTTTGAGAACTTCTCATGAGATACGTTCCATAACGGTAAAGATGACAATGATGACTTCATAATGTCGATGTTTTTATGCTTATGATTTCAGTGATACCATTCTTCGTTGTTGTCTCACCTCATGATACTAGTCCTTCAAGGTGGGGCATAGCGACGATGATGACACCATAATATAATCGGAGGTTCACGACCTTACGTCTCTCCGATAGAGCACACTTTTACTTGGGCTCTCATGCATGCTACGTATATTATATTTATGTATTTGATATGTATATGTATATAGGGGACATGGGAAAAGGTGAGGCGTTATAGACGCATAGCCACCTGATCAGCTGGTATCTTATGATATCATCCCGGACGCGGGATGCCCGGACGCGGGCTATATAGGTGATGGATCGGGCCGTACGTTCCACAGCAATATATATTGATATATGATGATATATGGATCGGGGCTGCACATTCCGCAAAGACAATACATGATATGATGATATTTTACGAGTATGCATGCATGACTCGCCTTAAGAGGCAAACGGTCGCTTACGGTTATCTCTTTATCTTTATTTTATCTTCTTGTTCCCTTGTTACATTATAATTCATGCCTTACATACTTAGTACATTGCTCGTACCGACATCCTTTTTTTCTCCTTGGATGTTGTGTTCATGCTGCGGGTGGACGGGAAGACGACCCGACTTCTAGGAGCCGGAAGAGCGCGCAGAGCACTTCCATGTAGGCCGAAAGTGCGGTTTCGACATATTCTTTTGTGTATATACTTGGACATGACGGGGTCCTGTCCCGTCTTCAAGATTCCAGTACTTCAGTTAGAGGCTCGTAGATACTCATGTGTGGGTAGCGGATGTTATGTGACCCTCATTGTATCTTCCGTACATTATTCTTTCCTTTAATCAATGGGCTTATGTATATATGCATATGTTTTAGAATAGCTTATGATTGGTATTTGTAAGCGAGATTATATGTGTTCATGTTGGGATGATAGTAGTACGATGAGCGGTGCTCGGTGGATAGCTCCGGGTACCGTCATGGCCCCTAGTCGGGTCGTGATAAAAACTGAAATATTTTTTCTGAAAATATACTCGTTTAGACTCGAAATACTTGAAGATTTCTTTCAAAATCTGATTGAAGTCTTTTAAAGAAATTTCTGAGTCCAGTAAAAAAATTTAACAAAGGAAAGGGGAAACTCTTTTCTTTTCTTGTGTTTGTTGAGTTCTGTGGCTTGAGTTTGCGATTTGGAGGGACAAATCCTTAAGTTTGAATCTCGACTAGGGGTTGCACTTGCAAAGGTTAATCTCTTTCCTATTTATTCTCTTATGAGTATGAATTGCTAGTTTAGTTATCTTTTGTTGTTGTTTATGTCTATTATGTTTGGTTTAAGTTAGTTCTCTTATTTTTTTCCCCTTGTTTTAGTCATGTGCTTAATGTTTATGTGATTATTAGTTAGATAAGAATGGCTTAGTTTCATCTAGTTTCAGTTTCATTTAGTTTGGGTTGGTTGATTTAGAAGCTATGTGAGTTGTCTAAACTATAAAAGGACTCTGTTTAAATATGGTTTTAATGATGAAGACTGTTGCCTGCTCAGATTTAAATAAAAAAGGAAACAAGTTTAGTTGATCTAAATAGGATGATTTGAAATTCTTTTGATAAATAAAAGGTTCACATAAGAGTAAATAGGGATCAGTGGGATATTGGTGTTATGATTTGTGTAGTAAAGTTCACATAAGGAGTTTGGTAATAATAATGTTATTTTGGAAGGATGCTTAGGCTACCTAGTCTTATAAGAATTCATGCTTAAACCCCTTTGGGGAGCCTGGTTGATTTGTATGCATATGCTATTTGACTGATGGTCAGGGCCCTATGTAGTAAGTTGTTTGTTTTGAGTGGTAGGCAATTTCCAAGATACTCTGCTTGTTTTTGCTGTCTCATCTCTAAAGGAAGGGTTCTGTGCTATATGAGATATGTCTTGACCTTGTTTACTCTACTTAGAATGCTTTTGGATCATGTTTAGCTTAAAAGAAAAAAGAAAAGATTAACATGTGTATGAATGAACATAAAGTGTAGAGTTGTTCCTTGGCTGGATAAATTCTTGGCAGTATGCTTGATCCTACCCTGTTGAGTGCAAGAGGTTCATTTTTTATCTTGTTTGAACCAATATGTTACTATGTGATTCCAAACTGGTGCTATTTTTCTTTTGTGCCAACTGGTTTAGCTATTTCTTGCCAAAGTTTAGATTTGTCTTCTTCTTCTTCCTTTTTTTTTTTTTTTTTTTTTTTAAATGGTACAAGGTGTAAGTTTGTTATGATGAAGTTGTTTGAGACAAGTCTTGTTCTCTTTTGTTTTTTTCTAAAATCTGCTTATGGAAAGGAGTAGTCTAAAATTGTACCATGCATTACATATTTTAAAACTGGAGGCATGTTTGCTTGTTGGCCTTTGTGATCTGGTAAGTGTAGCATTTGGACTATGGCAGTCTCTTAGATGGCACATTCTTCATATCACTCTTTGAAATTGGGACCTTTAAAATAGACTGGGAAAAGGGGGATTTCTGCCATCTCACCATTGAATAGATCAATGTCTTAGTGACAATTTCTTTTAAAAAAAAAAAGATATGGTGTTTGAAGGTCTTACGTTGGTCCTCTTACTTGAATTCCTGGAATCTGGTTTTGTCAGTTATGGCCTAAGGTTTAAACTATGTGAGTCTTTGTGCAATATGCTATGTCATCAAAGTCTTGTCTTGTTTGAGGTTTGATTGAAGTAAACAAATGGCATGTATGGCCTTATTTGATCATGTCTCTTTGTAATAGTTTGCTGTCATGACTTTAAGTGATGAATCATCACTGACTAAGAGAGTCACTTGTCTAGACTTTGGAATAAGAATAGAACAACACATCTTGATGACTGTTTTTCCTGCAAAGAAAAAAAAAAGAGGAGAATGAATTACTGTGTTAAACTAATTTTTGACTGCACTGGGAATATTAGCTAAAAGAGGAGTAGACCTTTTAAAGAGGAAGGGAGAATAAGTGTTGTTGAGTCATATAAGTTCAAGTGTTCTGTCTCTGAAATTTTGTAACTTGCTGCTAAACACTGCTCATACTTGTAAACATGAATCCAGACTTGGTTTTTTTTTTTTTTTTTTTTTTTGGTTGATGACCTTTACATGAGGATTTTCTGCTTGCTATTTGTTGATTCATTCTGCTAAATGAAGTCTATGTCTTCATCTCTTCCCCTTCTCTCTTTCCTTACTTCTTTTTTAGGACTCAGTTGAGTTGTTTGGTTGTGAATTTGGGTCTTAGGACTGTTATACCCCATTTAAACGGGTCAAATTAGGTACAACATATTGGAGATTCCTATTTTGTTTATTTTAAGGAGTCGCCACCTAACTGATTTTAAGGTGAATTAGGACACCTATTTTATTAACTAAGGTAAAATCTAACTATACCTCCGTTAATGGTCTGCTTAATCTTAATTCTAGGTAAGAGTTCTAGTTATCCTAAAGGGAAGGGATGAAGCATCCTTTAGAATCCGTTAACTAGGGTTATCCGGTCAAACTTAGGTTAATTAATTAAAGTTAAATAAGATGCTTAAATTTAGGAAAATAACTTATAATATTACTGGGGTTTTAAGAAAAAAATATAAATATGCCATTTAAGCTAACTTGTAAAAATATGGTGATTTGCATAAAATAAGACTTTTAAAAGACTTCCAATAATAAGGCTATTTAAAATGGGGGCTAATAATTGCACAAAGGAAATCTTAAAATGCTATTTGAAATAAGGTTTATAGATGTTGTTAATACTTTAAATGGAAGTAAGATAGTGCTATTCAAAATAAAATTTATGAAATATGATAATTTGCATATAAGTAGAAGAAAATGCGGGTTTGTGCAATATTTCAAACAATTCAAATGGTGAGATATTAATGATTCTTTTTGCAATTTAGGAGTATAAACAAAAGTACAAAATAGCTAACGTGAATTTTGGATAAAATTTACATTGTATCAATATGGTAATGTAGAAATGCCTTAACTTATTGTCTCTAAATGTGATGAAAAAGGCATGAATTTTCTTCCTTTTCATTAACTTTATTAATTATGCTTAGCTAAAATGATGCGTGATTGATTCCATACTTGAAAGGTTATTTATAAAATATATTTGAGTTCATATTTGCGTATTGATGGCGTTCGAAACTTCTAAAATAGTAAGAATAAAGTATGTTCCCTTAACTCAAAATATGTAGGCGCGCTAGTTTGAAAATCAATTATTTTAAAAAATATACTATAGATGTTATAAATAATTTGGACATAAAAAGGAAACTTATAGTACTAATTGTGAGTTTCTCTCTTAAATTAACTGCCCATTATACTAAAACTAAACCCAACTAATTCTCTAAGGTTTATCTAAATTAACAAAACAAAGTGTTAGTAATGCAATACGAATTAAATGCATAAAAAGAATAAAATAGAGGAATAAATAAGTTAAATGGGCTCAGCCCATTTCATGGTTGCCATGACCAGGTTCTTTGTTGGGCTTAGCCCAGAATTTTCATATATAGACTGCTGCGGATGGGCTGGACAGAAGAAGAAGTCATGTTGGGCTTCAGCCCAACACCGAATGCGGAGGAAAACGAGCCCCTCGGACTCGTATGCGATGATCATGCATAAAACGAAAGGAAAAGAATTAGTATCCAATCAACGAAAAGTTAAATATATATAAACGTAAACTTAAGATAATTCAATAAATTATGTATATATATTGTGTATATTCAAGTATATAACTCATGTATACACATCCATGGGGATATATAGAAGGTCAATATTGGAAAGCTTTCGCCCCCGTCTTCCCGATGTTGCACAAGTTCCAAGGGATTTCATGAATCCCAGGCATGGCTAACACCGGGGATGGTTTAAGCTTGATCCATAATGACCAATCTAACCTTCCTATTAACGTGCTTCAGTTGAGTATACCAATAATATACGCAGATACATACATAATCAAACACGGCCTATCTGTAATATCCACATGTACGCATTTAGACGTAGGTAGACGTGAGATACACGGAAGCATAAAGGACTCTAGAGATGAACAGATGACCCAGATCAGCCAATTTTAGACTGAGATTACAATCAATTAGGTACAAACCGTTCTAAACTAAAACAGGCCCATGAACTGGAATAGGAAGCAGGACAAGAGAATTTTGGATGTTACATGTTGTTGATTAAAATAGATTCAGTTTAGGCATCCATTCTAACATTCGATGGTCTTTACACAGCGATATACAAACAATAGCTGCACACACTAACATTCGAACTGGCCTATGTTCTGCCTTAACTCTACAATATGACAGTTAGGGAAAAACATTTGCACTTAACAAGATTTAGGAACTAACAACCAGCTATTAGAAACAGAACGCCAAATGGTAACATATTGATGATCAATAATATCTCACAGATGCTAGAGGGAAAACTGATCAGTTTATTCACTTGCGAATGATGCAAGTTCACAGATTTCATATAAATAACAAGTGTCACACGGAGCAGTCCCTAATCCTATTTCAGATTAATTCTTTAGTTTAATCGTGTCTTGCAAAGGCAAACTGGACAGAGTCTAGGCAAAACATATAAGAGACTCCTGACACATTTCAAGAGAAGAAGAGAACAATAGAGTTGAGGTCAAGAAGAACTGATTACTCAACATACTGAATCTCGACTAACAGGACCAAAGCTACCAAATAAGCAGGAATTAAATGCTCTTAAACATGATTAAACTTAACAAATACGAAGAACACAACTAAACATAATCAACTTTATCATGTGCAATCCTAGTTTAGACTAACGAACGACGTAACTATACTGACAAACTTCAACATACCAAACCAAACACTTGACAACACTTACTCTTTAACTAATACTAAAACCGAAAACAAATATGTGTCGACCTAGAAAGCTAACTCATACCAAACATCACATCAGAAATAGGATGAACTTCAAAGAAGAGGGGAAATTGCTGACCTTTTGCAGGTGCAGCGAAATGGGGTTCAAGCCTCCGATATAACCTCGACCACTTCAAATCTCCGAGCTTGCGTAGACTCGGGTGCGGAACAGCAACGGGGGCAAAAAATGAGAATAAAACGAATGACTCAACGCTTCGAATATCCCAAAACAGTGAGTTAATAATTTAGGGGGAATTGAGGTGGCTAGAGCTAATATTTTTTAAGGGGATTTCCGTGACTAAAACTTGCTTCAATTTTTTTAGGGGATTTCTACAGCCAAAAGACTTATTTTCAGGGGGGTTTCCCGGTGGCTAAAAGAACTCCCTTCAGGGGACTAAGAAGCGAGTATTTATAGGAAGATTTCTAGGGCTTTCTGGGTTGAAATTTGGGCGGGATTCTTGGTCAAAACGCGTTCAAAATAACGTTGGAGTTCTGTCTATGATCAGAAAAACCCAAAAGAAGAAGAAGACAAGACCTACTAGAATCCGTACACGAAAACGAAAACAAATGACTGATAAAGGAGAAATTTGAACTCACAACTCGACAAAACTCATTAAGAGTTTCAGATCGGAGGCAGGGGAGGATGAGAAGCAAACAAAAAAAAATGATTCGCCAACGACTGCAAATCTGAGGGGGAGGGACGAGATCATTAACTTCTTCCCTCAAATGGCCACGCATGACCTGTTATCACGAAGGGTCGCTGCCATTTTGCCAAGAACGGATGAAGAGAGAGGGAGGAGAAAGATGAAGAAGAGAGAGAAAGAGGGGCGTGGGCGGCTGAAGGGTAGAAGTGAACCCTAGTGGTTCACTAATGTTGATTGAAGCAGGCCGGGTCGGGTTTCCGGGTTTTGGGCTGAGTTTAATGGGTTGGTGGACTGGATTAGTCCGAAAATGTTTATGGGCTGGCTGATTCGGGTATTGAAATGTGGGTTGGGTAATGCATTGGTCTCATACGGATTGGGCCATTAAAATATGGACTGGGTGAAAGGAATAATTTGGGCTTCTGAATTTAAGTAAAAGACCTATTGTAACTAATTACATAATAACGGCTCCAAATATTATTTAATATAAAAGTAGGTAATTATTAATGCCCGGATAAAATTATATTGCGTCGTAATAGCCATGCAATAATATTTCAAAAGTCAATAGTAAATAAACGCTATTATTTAATCGCGCAGAAATAAATGCAATGCGTGTGCATATGATGGTAAAAATGCCGAAATGATTATAATGCGAATTACAATAATAATAATAATAATAATAATAATAATAATAACGATAACAAACATAATAACAATATAATAATAATAATGATAATAACAATAATAATAGTAACAATAAGGAAAATAACGACAGCTAGTGACTGCAATGGAATAATGAAACGCCGGTAAAATCCAATAATTATAGTAAAAATATAAATAATCATTTCTTAAATTTCCAAAAATACTATAAATGTAAATAAATGTCATGGAAGGCGGGACAAAATTGGGTGTCAACAAGGACTTTATCAGTTTGTTAACTATGATTTTAACTAGTTCTGGCCTGGTATAACCATGTGTGCAAATATCCTTTCTCTTGTATATCACTAAGTTTAGCACAAACTTAGGGAAGTAAGTTAGCACTTGGGGATTAAGCTTAAGCTTTCCCTAATGTCTACCATGCCTGGGATTCATGAAATCCCTTGGATCTTGTGTGGCATTAGGATTAAGGAAGTGAAAGCTTTCCTTTTGGTGCTGTTTGAGCATCCCTATAGTTGTGTATATCAGTGGTATATCAGATGGAAGAGAATGTATACCTACTCTATGAATAAATCTTGTGATCTGTTTTATGTTACTTGTGTATTTGGGCCCTATTTTCCCTTTTTTATTCTTCTGTATTTTGCGTGGTCCTTGTATTGTTGGGCCTATAGCCTTGAATCATGAATTTGGCCTTTACCTTAATTCATAAATATTAATATGTGTTCTGCCTGTCTAAATATTCTTCCAAAAATGGTAATTGTTTCATTTCAACACATTAATATGTCATATATCTCTGTACTTAGAATATTTTGGGTACTCTCTAATTCACGTTCCTTTCTTCTTTGCTTGCATGAAAATCCTATTGTTTTGGGGGGTTTCTACTGCGCAAAATTCGTTGGGCCAAAGGCCCAACATTCCTCTTGATCGAGTCCGTGGGAAATAAATATGAAAGGGAAGCTAATATGTCTTGAAGGCCCAGCCAGTGGGTGAAAATGGCACTGATGGGCAGGGTAGGCCCATCAGTTGGAAATCTGATCTCTTTCCTCCTCCATTTATGAATATATGTTGTATATGTACTGATGTACGTGATTATTGGAACCCACTATGCATGTTAGAACTTAGGAAAATATTTAGTAATTTAGGTAAGTCGCCAAAACGAATCGATCTTCCCAAACACGGCTTAATTCTTTTTTCTTTAAACTAAAAAGGTTTCAAGAGTTGGCTTTCCTTTTCTTTTAACTGTCTCGATTTTTAAAGCAATAGCAGTAAGTGGGATTTACTGGAAAGAAAAAAATGGTTTTAAGCCCAAAATGAGCCGATCACTTCCTTCAAAATTTGACTAAAAACGCCCTTCCATTTCAAGTATGAAACTATTAATGCTTAGTGTGATAAAAGAGGCTGAAAATGTTTTTGAGGACAATTGGACCACGGTTAAAAGAAACATCAATCCAAATGTTTTTTAGACGTTGGTAAAGATTTTGGACTGCCGAGACATGGACTTGGAATAAATTTTGGTAAAGAATTCTGGGCTTGGAAACCCAACACTGAAAATTGGGCTAAAACTGGACTGCTTAAGTGGGCTTGGGGGATGACAGATCTGGAAACATAGAATGTGGTTTGATTACATGGGCTTCAAGAATAAAAAATGAGTTTGAGTAAAACAACTTGTATTTTTCTTTCATATATATATATAAGTATAAAAATCGGAGATATACTCCATATTTTCCATATATATATATATATATATATATATATATATATATATATATATAAAACCCGTAAGTATTAAACCCATTTAGTTAGGACTAGAATAGTAGCGACTCTACTCGAGAGAAATCTCGGGTGTGTCCTAGTTCGGCAACGAAGTGAGTTGAACACTTGCGTGGATTTTTGAACCAAACCCCCCAAGGGGGGGGTATTTTTACCAAATTTTTAGTACCATAACTATGATATGAAGAGATACTATGATATGAAGAGATTGACTTTTTTGCGAAAAAAATCAAAACATTATCTTTTGGCAAATAATCACATTAATCACACATTGAAGCTTGTAGGTCAATCGTATTCTATGGATCTTTAATACTAGGGTGCGTAAAACCTTCCCTAGGGGATCATCAGAACCCTTACCTTGAACTTTGGTCCAAAAGATTTTTTTTGCTTATTTCTAAAAATCTTTAAACTCGGTTTTCCTAGTTTTCCATAATAAATTAGGTGGCGACTCTAAAATATACTAAATCCGATTAGAGCACCAACAACCTCGTAGTAACTTTTATGCCTTAACCAGCGTAAAAGCGAACCGTAACAGATGGCGACTCTGCTAGGGACTTTTTTTTAGGTTCTAACTATAAGAGTTTCAATATAATGTGACATAATTATGATTATTTGCTTATTTGTTTACTTTCTTGCAAAATATAAACTTTCATGCATTCATATCATAAACTCCGCCACTCATGGCAAAAAGTGTGGTTTCAAAGGGGACACGCGGGATTGCGGTCTAGCCTTCACTAAAAAACCCGAAACACCCTTTCTTTGGAACACGTTGAATGTTAAGTTAGTGTGCGGTCACCCAATGATCGATAACGGTTCACCCCGAGTAGTCCGCTCGGGTCCAAGGTCAATTCAAAAAATTCACTCTTGCATAAGCCTAAGATAGAGCTAAGACAAATCCAAATGAGAAGTAAACTGGGTGGTTTGGATATTTTAAACGTATCCAAACCCAATAAGGAGACTATCCCATGTTAAGTACGGTCTATGACCCGAAAGACCGCATATCATATTATGTGCTATTTGGAGACGTTGAATGTGCCTATGAATAAAATCATTCCCTAATTGGGGGGGGGGGGGTAACATCGGGTTTTGTTTTGTAGATATCAATCAACTTGAACTTTGATTTGGTCCTGACCACACCTGAGCTGCTACGGATTTTGTGGGGCGAAATGTCCCCAGAAGAGAAAAGAGGAATCTCATGTCATTTAGGAAATTTGACATCCATCATGACTATGATCGGTTGTAAGGATTTGATAGAAGTAATCACCGGATTCTGAGATAGGGACCGGATGGTTTTCAGATTTGGGGATGACATTGAATGACACCAACATTGGAAGAGTTCAGGGACGTGTTAACTAGCATGGGCTCGGGGTTGAAAAGAAGAAAGAAACCCGAACAACAAAGCTGTGCCTGAGCTTGAAATTACGAAGAAGAATGAGGTTTCACTACGACGGAAGATTCGAGATCTTGAGGGGAAAATCCGGATGGTAAAGGCCAAGATCAAGGAGGCGGACGAACTACTGGATTCGGCGGAAAGCTCGCCTGGAAAACCTATCGAGGCTCAAGGAGAAAATGTCATGGACAAGGGAAAAAGGATTCTTCCCGACTACATCCTGATACCGGAAGAATCCGAAAAAGAGTAAATGGAGTCGGAGCCACAGCCTACATGCCCATCAAAAGGGGTTGCTTCCGCTGCACCTTCAAGCGTGAAAAGGGAAGAAACCTCTATTGTACTATCGAGCCCTAAAGAGGAAGGATCTGCTGTTGCGTTATCAATTCCAAGGGAAGAGCCCCTAGAGCAAATGGAGTATGCTCGGCCGGCTTCACCCGAATGGTGGGCTATTGCTGTCAAAGCATTGGATTGCCCCTACCGAGTCTCGCCTCAGCAAGTTACGAATGAAGAGATGATGATCAAATTCCGAAGTAAAGGAATAGTCAGTGTCTGCTTCGACAGGTTGCCACCTTGCCCTTCGGCTTTCGCACACAAGAGATGCCCTTATCACCAGGATCAGGCAGGGCATACCCTCAATGAGTGCTTAGCCTTCAAAAGGTGACTCATCAGACTGATAGATGAGAAAAGCATTACCAAGATGTGGAGTCCACATTAGCTATTAGTCCATGACAATGTCATTCCAACTGAGGGGATTACTCGGAACACTAGTATTTAGCGTTACGACTTCACAGTGTTCAGAGACTCTTACGCCAGTATATTCCATAAATTGGTCAGTATTGGGGAGGATTCTCCCCCATCGTAACCAAAAAGACAAATCGAAGGAAACGGGTCGCCGCAAAATGTGTTTGTATCACTCTGGAGCTTTGGGACATGGCATAGAAGAATGCGATGCGTTCAAATTTGAGTTGGAAAGTTTGGTACACAAGGGAGCCCTATGGTTGGTGCTTCCTTCTCAGCATTAGGATTTGGGAGCCTTAGGGCTGGGGAAGGTTGAACGGACAAACAACCTATATTGACCGCAGAAGAAAGGTCGCTTTTGGGTAGTTTTAGGGGATCCCATTTTTTGTATTTAACACGGATTTGTCCCCCCTATTTTGTGTAAACGGAACTGCGCCGACCTGATGTCCCAAGGAGGGATATGCAGGAAGCCTCTATCAGGCCTGGTCACGGGTAGGTTTAGGGTTATTTGGATGAAAATCGAACTACGGAAGGGCCTGACTTCCCGCGGAGGGATACATAGGCAATCTACGTAAGACTCGGTCCCTATATGTTATAAATATTATACTCCCTCTCACTCAAACAAAGCCCGAGTACCTCAAAACCCGGTATAAGAGATCAATTGAGCATTTGAATCAAACATATGACCCTTTCTGTGCTAAGTGTTTTGAACTGCCATTTATATGTGATATCTTGCTTTCTTT